>NC_090030.1:20010377-20165377 GCF_037176765.1 Anolis sagrei | reverse complement strand
TGGACAATGTGGGAGTTGCAGCTCAGAGCATCCAAACCGAGATGTGGAGTTACAGCATCTTGTTAGGAGTCCCTGGTGGTGCAATGGGTTAAACCCTTGCACCAGCAGGACTGCTGACCAAAAGGTCAGCGGTTTGAATCCAGGGAGTGGGGTGAGCTCCCATCTGTCAGCTTCAGCTTTTCATGCGGGGACATGAGAGAAGACTCCCACAGGATGGTAAAACATCTGGGCATCCCCTGAGCAATGTTCTTGCAGACGGCCAATTCTCTCACACCAGAAGCGACTTGCAGTTTCTCAAGTTGCTCCTGAAATAAAAAAAATTAACTGACTGTAACCCAAATGCAGGGTTTGGGAATTTTGCTTTAGGTTTGATTTTATTAGAAACCCAGAAAAGCATTCTTTCCTTTGGGAATAAGTAAAATGAACTCCCTTTCTGGGCAATGGGGTTTGGGAAGCCAAATGCCCAAGAACATTTATTAGCCAGCAGATGGCGACACTTCCCTGTGGCTCTGTCCAAAGACCAAATGGCCACTAAAAGGCCTCTTCTGGGGGTCATCTTCCTTTTTAATAGAACATCTTGCTCCCCTGATTATCTTCCTTTTGCCTCAATCTCCTCAAGGAACTTGGGAGAAATCTCCTGGCTTTATGGGTCATCTCTATGCTTCCAGTCGTTCTGATGCCAGGCTCATGCTCTCCCCTGCTCTGCATCCACTTTTTTGCTAGATACAAGTTGGTTAAAACAAGTGTTTCCTAGGATTCCTCCAGGCAAGGTGCAGCCAAGCCTTGAAGCTGCAACGCTACTCAGTGCTAATCAATTGCAACGTATTGTCGAAGGCTTTCATGGCTGGAATCACTGGGTTGTTGTAGGTTTTTTCGGGCTATATGGCTATGTTTTGGAGGCATTTTAGAATGCCTCTAGTACATGGCCATATAGCTTGAAAAAACCTACAACAACCCGATCAATTGCAACATTCACACTTGCCCCAAACAGACAAGAGTTCAATGTATTGTTGAAGGCTTTCATGGCCTTATTAGTTGCTCTGTTCTGAACTCAAGAATGAAAAATGGAATGTTGATGGGTAGGAAAAGAGATTTAAACTCTGGCATAGACACTGAGAAATGGGAAACCCTGGCCCTTGGGCGCTCCAGCTGGAGGTCAGCTGTGACCATCAGTGCTGTAGAATTTGAAGAGGCAAGAATGGTGGGCGAAAGAGAGAAATGTGCCAAGAGGAAGGCGTGTCAAGCCACCCCGACCGGGACCGCCTTCACTGCAGGAGAACATACAGATCAAGAATAGGGCTCCACAGCAGAGGCGGCCCTAGGTAATTTTCAACGGTAAGCAAACAGTATTTTGCCCCCCCCCCCCCAACCAATCACTGATATATATTTTCTGTTCATCGTGGAAGTTCTGTATGCCATATTTGATTCAATTCCATCATTGGTGGAGTTCAGAATGCTCTTTGATTGTAGGTGAACTATACATCCCAGTAACTACAAGTCACATATGTCAAGGTCTATTTTCCCCCAAGAGCGCCTCAAGAGCACCCCTGGGCAAAATCAACTATACTGCAAATGCTTACTTTGTGGAATGGGTTGAGCCGCCCCTGCTCAACAGTCATCTATGGACCCACTGCCAGTACACTGATCTTGGAAGACAATCCTACACAGACAATGAGGGATCTCCTAAGTAAGTAAGTAAGTAAGTAAAGAGTAAGTAAGCCTGCAACACAAGCACTGGGTTTTAGGCTGCGCTTTGGCTGCGGCAGACAACCAAAGAGAGGGAGCTCCTCTTCCCATCATTGCCTCTCTGCTGAAATGCATTGCAAAACAGGCTTCATCAGAGCCAGAGATCAGATGAGATCACAGATACTGCTTGGCTCCAGACTGCGACTAATTGTGCCAGCAAATGGGTCAAAATATGCATTTGAAAGTCCTACTCCTACACCCCACCCGCCCCAGAATGAGATCAAATCAGAACTCTTTAGCTCATGAGGATGTTTTTTTTTATCTTTTTCTTTCACTCTCACACAATCTCCTGTGTATTTGCTGGATTTCCTATCAGAAATGTCTTTCCGCACCACAAAGGGCCTGGTTTGCTCTGTTGTCCTTCCAGTGCTTTCAGACTCTCTGACCAAAGAAATGGAAGAAAAGACAGGATCAAGTTCCACTATTATCGGCAGAAGAAGGAGCCAGGCGCATGGCCCAAGTGCCCTAAAAGCACCAATCCAGCTTGATATCTGGAAGCTAAGCAAGGTCAGCCCCTAATAGGACTTGGATTTTTTTTCCATGTCTGGAGCGACTTGAGAAACTGTATGAGAGAATTGACCATCTGCAAGGACGTTTTCCAGGAGAAGTCCAGATGTTTTACCATCCTGTGGGAAGCTTCTCTCATGTCCCCACATGAGAAGCTGGAGCTGACAGATGGGAGCTCACCCTGCTCCCCAGATTCGAACCACCAACTTTACGGTCAGCAGTTCTGCTGGCACAAGGTTTTAACCCATTGCTCCACTGGGGACTCCATAATTTGGGAGAACAACAACATATCCTATGTGAAACTGGCAAACCTACATCATAATAATACGATATTATAATTATATATTTTATATTACATGTAATATTACTAATAATATTACAATATAATGATATTGTACAATATAGTAATATATCATACTGATATTGTACTATGCTAATGATATAATATAATCTTGTAAGCCGCTCTGAGTCCCCTTTGGGGTGAGAAGAGTGGCATATAAATGTCATCTATATATATAAAAATGCTCTGTGCGTCATGAGTACCTTAAAAACAAAAGAACCAATGAACAAAATCACACCAAATTTGGCAACAAAATGTCTCACAAGACAAGGAGTGACCTTCACTCAAAAATTATGATTTCATCATTTGGGAGTTGCAGTTGCTGGGATTTATAGTTCACCTACAATCAAAGAGCATTCTGAACTCCATCAACGATGGAATTGAACCAAACTTGGCACACAGAACTCCCACGACCAACAGAAAATACTGGAAGGGTTTGGTGGGCAGTGTCCTTTGGTTTTGGAGTTGTAGTTCACCTACATCCAGAGATCACTGTGGACTCAAACAATGATGGATCTGGACCAAACTCTACATGAATACTCAATATGCCCAAATGTGAACACTGGTAAAATTTGGGGGAAATAGAATCTTGTCATTTAGGAGTTGTAGTTGCTGGGATTTATAGTTCACCTACAATCAAAGAACATTCTGAACCCCAGCAACGATAGAATTGGGCCAAACCCCCCACACAGAACCCCCATGTGGGCCACAGCAACGTGTGGCAGGGGACAGCTAGTAAACAAATAAATACTTCAAATGATTCCTTGCATTTAAAACCCTATATAATTCATGGGGTTGCCATAAGTGGGGTGACTTGAAGGAGCACACACACACGTATGTCTCTTCCAAGCTCAGGAAAGCCAAGAGTTTCGTGTCTTTGTGCCTCCCTTTCCTCCTTCAAGCAGATCATCAAAAGCCCCAGTGAGAAAGTGAGAGTTGGGCCAAGGACTGGCCAGGAGCTGAGCTCTTCAAGAAGGATCTGGTTACTAGTTCTGTCCTGGAGTGGCTCACTTCCTCTAGAGAGAACCGTCCCTGCTCCAATCCTTGTTGGTCCTGTTGGGTTTCATCCCTGGACTACACAAGTCTCTTGTGTCACCAAGTTTCCAGACCTCAATAAGTAGATAGAGCTAGGACTAAGCTGTGTGATTCCTTTCCTCACTTTGCCATGTGTGTTTCCCAAAAGGGCTTTGCCTTTACTCCTCCTGCTAGCCACTGCCTCCTCCCCCATTTTGATGATACAGGAATAGAATTCTGTGAGGGAACTTCCCCTTTAAGTTTTATTGTCCTGGGCTTGGCCATGTGGCCATTAACCATTTTCAAATCTTTTCTGCCTTTTCTTCCCTCCAGTGAGGACGCATTTTGCCTCTCTCTGTAGGCAAAATGTAGCTGCATGGATTTTTTTTTTAAAAAACCAACTTTTTACCCTTTTACCTCTTTAGAAGATGAGATTTAGTAAGCTGATTAGCTCCAAGACCTTTTTTAAAAATCAAAAATGTATTTCTTGTACTTCAATAAATATTTTTGAACCTAACATTCTAACTCTGCAATCCTATGTCATCCTAAAACAGGGGTCCACAAACTTTTTAAGCAGAGGGCCAGGTTACAGTCCCTCAAACTGTTGGAGGGCCAGATTATAATTTGAATAAAACATGAATTCCTATCCATACTGCACA
Organism: Anolis sagrei; assembly: GCF_037176765.1. NCBI lineage: Eukaryota > Metazoa > Chordata > Lepidosauria > Squamata > Anolidae > Anolis > Anolis sagrei. The sequence continues at coordinate 20,161,111 of NC_090030.1, read as the reverse complement.
TATCTTATTTGTAGTGCAAAAACACTTTAAAACAATACAATAATTAAAATGAAGAACAATTTTAACAAAGATAAACTTATTAGTATTTTAATGGGCAGTGTGGGCCAGCTTTTGGCTGATGAGATAGTGTTGTTGTTGTTGTTATGTGGTTTCAAGTCGTTTGAGACTTAGATTGACCCTGAGTGAGGGCCAGGTAAATGACCTTGGAGGGCCATATTCGGCCCCTGGGCCTTAGTTTGAGGACCCCTATCCTAAAATATATAAGCTTATCCTAATTTTATCACATGTATGTTTTTGCTTAGGAGCCCCCAGTGATGCAGCGGGTTAAACTGCTGAGCTGCAGAACTTGCTGAACGAAAGGTTGGATGTTCGAATCCGGGAAGCTGGATGAGCTTCTGCTGTTAACCCCAGCTTCTGCAAACCTAGCAAATGTGAGTCGATGAATAGGTACTGCTTCAGCGCAAAGGTAACGGTGCTCCATGCAGTCATATCAGCCACATGACCTTGAAGGTGTCTACGGACAATGCAGGCTCTTCGGCTTAGAAATGGAGATGAGCACCACCCACAGAGTTGGACATAACAAGACTTAATGTCAAAGAGAAATCTTTACCTTAAGTTTCTGCTGGTTATGAATTTTGCTTCTGCTACTCTGCTATATTTATGGTGGAATCCCCCCCCCCCCCCACCAACTGAGAGTTATTTTGAGCCTAACAGTTCAGATTCCCCAACAGATCCTCTGGCTCAGAATGCCAATGTGGGGTGGGGTATCAAGGAGACTAGGAGTGTGGGGGTCTGCCCTGGGAGAGGTGGCACAAGCAGGAGCTTTGCCCCTCACCTCTCCTCTTGAAAGCCTCTCCCATCCCCCAACTCCTCATTAGTGGTTCAACAGAGCCAGCCTGTGAGCACTGGTGGGGAGTCCAGCGGAGGACTGAGGCTCACTTCAGAGGAGAGGGCCCCACAGCTGCGATGCCCGCCTAGCTATGGTGCCAGCCTTCCACAGATGCGCCGGTCGGTTCGCCTTGGTACTGGGCTGCTGCCTCTCCTGGGCTCAGGCCCCAAAGACAGTTGGCCATTCTCTGAAGCTGGCGGCAGACCAGCAAAGAAGGGAGGGCAGAGAAAGGGAGGGAAGGAGAGTGAAAGAGTGAGGACCAGCCCCCCCCCTTCCCCAGGGATGATGATTCACAGATAGTCCTGAAGGCATTATCAAGACTGGCTCTTTACCACAGGGATTGGTCCTGAAGGCATGATCAAGCTTACAGATGACACTAAATTAGGAAGGATAGCCAATACTCCAGAAGACAGGAGTAGAATTCAAAATGATCTTCACAGATTAGAGATACGATTGGCCAAAACTAACACAATGAAGTTCAACAGGGACAAATGAAAGATACTCCACTTAGGCAGAAAAAAATGCAAAGATACAGAATAGGGGACGATGCCTGGCCTGATAGCAGTACATGTGAAAAAGTCCTCCTGAACAACACATTAAATATGAGCCAAAAATGTGATGCGACAGCTAAAAAAGCCAATGGGATTTTGGTCTGCATCAATAGGAGTCCAGTGCCTAGATCCAGGGAAGTCATTCTACCCCTCTATTCTATTCTGCCTTGGTCAAACAACACCTGGAATCATACTGTGTAAAATTATGGGCACCACAATTGAAGGGACATGTTGACTCTAAGCTGGAATGTGTCCGGAGGAGGGCGACTCAAATGACCAAGGGTTTGGAGAACAAGCCCTATGAGAAGCAGCTTAAAGAGCTGGGCATGTTTAGCCTGCAGAAGAGAAGACTTAGAAGAGACATGATGTATAAATATGTGAGGGGAAGTCTTAGGGAGGAAGAAGCAAGCTTGTTTTCTGCTGCCTGGAGACTAGGATGTGGGACTACAGAAAAAGAGATTCCACCTGAATATGAGGAAGAACTTCCTGACTGTGAGAGCCATTCAGCAGTGGAACTCTCTGCCTCAGAGTGCAGTGGAAGCTCCTTCTTTGGAGGGTTTTAAACAGAGGCTGGATGGCCATCTGTTGGGGTACTTTGAATGTGATTTTCTTGGAAGAATGGGGTTGGACTGGATGTCCCAAGAGGTCTCTTCCAACGCTAGGAATCTATGATTCTCAGTCACCTTGCTTGAGTTGTTTTGGAGCCCCATGCCAAAGTTATGTGCCCATCTGTGTGCCATTCGCACCCAAGGGCATGGCAGCAGAATTCTATGATTCTAAGATCCCTGGATCCAGCCTGAAAGCCTCTCCTCCTTGAACACTCACTTGTTCAAAAGGCTGGTAGGTTCAGTGACTTGGGACATATTTGGTCTGCTAAGACCTTGCTGCCTTTCCTAGGAGTTGTTTTGTTCACCCCCCACCCCACCCCTTGGACTTGCAGTCCCCAACACCCCACCCCTTCTGTGTTGTGTCTGCCCTTCCATTGAGAAAAACACCAGGCACGTGAATGAAAACCCCCAAAGCATTTTTATTAGTGTAGGAAGATCAGAATTTGTTTTAAAAATGCATTGTTTCCCAATCTCCCGCAGCCTCTCCTGGCACTGTCCAGGTTTGTGTCCGCCTCAGGCGTCTCCCAGACTGGGACATGCCTCATGGAGGACAGCAGCAGGGGGGACTCATGGCACAGGCACACTCCTTTCCCACCTCAGATGGAGGGCCATCCAAGCTGGGCAGAAAGGCCCGGGCTGGCTCTTCCAGTGAGAGCACTAAAGACAGTGGCCCATTTGTCTTGGCTAGGCCAGAGCATTGAGCCTCCACTCCCCCAAACAAAACCTGAGATGCATTTTCCTTACTGACAGAACGGGGTTGGACTAGATGACCATTGGGACATTTTCAGTCTATTGTCAAATTACATCAATTTTCAGAGCTTTTGCAGGGAATTCAATTCTATCTGAACTCAGTTGTATTTGGAAGCTGGCCTGAACTGGACCCAGATGGGGCTCCAGGGCTTCCTAAAAGGGTCTTCCAAGGAGTCCTAGCTGGAATCCTAAAGAGGATCCAGTCAAATTTAGGCTGGATGGATGACCCTCAAAGGGACTGACTCAGTCTCAGGGCAGCTCCCACTTTCCTGTGCAGAAAGTCCTGGGTTGAATTCTTCATGGCCTCTCCAGAGATGATGCAGGGGAGCTGTATCGGCATCCTGTGTTCCTGATCCGCTTGATGTCACTGCCAAAACAATGGCATTCTGAACCTGCCAGTTCCTGCTCCCCGAAAGCAACGAAGCTTTGGTGGGGATTCCTCCTGCTGCTGCGAGAGAGGATGATCCTCAGTGCAGTCTTATCATTGCAATCTTACAAAGTCAAAAAATGGGACGTGGTGGCCATGGCAACGAGGTGAGGGCATGTGTCGAAAAGACTGCAGCATGGAGAAAGGAGGCGTATGCGAAACAGGTCCAACACATGGGAAGATTTGGCCCATGGAGTGGGGTATGTGGGCACAGGATGAGGAAAGGGGGCATTGTGTGGGAGTTCCAGCAACCAAAGGATGTCCTGAGGTCAGAAGTAGGCAAACAGGTGGGGGCCATGCTGTCCCAAAATAGGATTCCCCTTCCCAGAAGGAAGGATCCCCTACTCTGCTCCAAGGCATCTGGAGCTTAGCTTTGCGAAGAAACCCAGCATGGAATAGGCTTGGGGCTTGCAATGAAATGGAGCATGAGAGCACCCAGGAAGGCTCCTTCCAAGCCAGAAGAAGTCCACCCAATAGGATCTTCCTCTTCCCCTCTGCTGGCCTTGAAGTTCTCCAAAGCCAGTGGCCATTGCCTCGGCTCCTTTCAGCCTAAGCTCCTGCACAACACAAGACAAACCTATGGATTTGAAAGGATCTGTATCTGATAGCTGCAACTCCTCAAGCACCCAAACTGAGTTCATGCTCCATATCTTAGAGCTGAGATGAACCATAGATCCATCCATCGCCTGCACTTGTATTCAGCCACATACTGATGCATCACTTGTGGGTCGCTATGTGAGATCAGTGGTTGATCATTCCACTAAGGATGTTTGGCACCAGGGACGAATGCAACACTATAGCACCCATTTGCTCTTCCTAAATTGTTGGGATGGAAATGGGATTTTATTGGGGTGGGGGAACAGAGGCAGCTCCTGGCCCACCCTCCACGCTAGCAGTGCGGGAAACAAGCACAAGTGGGGACTTGAGCACCGGGACAGGTTGCAGGGTGGAAGCCCACCATGCTGCCTCCTCTGCATCATGCGGAGTGCTGTGGTCCATGCGCTGGAGGAGGGCAGCTGCACACTGGGCGAGGCTGAGCCAGTGGACCTGGCGGGCCTGCCTTGACCCTGAAGGATGGGCAGGCCCAGAGCAGAGAGGCCAATTCTTCTGGGTTCAGATAGGAGTCTCTGGAAAGGGGTGGCCATGGCTGGTGTGAGAGTCCTGGCCAGGAGACCCTCTTTGGAGGTTCTTGGGTGACTCCACCAAAAAGGGAGGGTACGGTTTAGGGGGTCGCAGCCCCAGTGTCTCGCAGTCGTGCAAATGTTGGGAGGAAGGTTGCAGGCAGCCTGTCTCATGAGCTCCTTCCTCAGCCCCTTTGGCCCCTCAGGGAGCTACCGGGTGGACATCCTCGGAGCGCAGGACTTTGTAGACCAGCCAGTAGAAGATGTTGAAGACCAGGAAGGTGAAGGGGAAGACAGCCCGGGAGATGGTGTCGATGCGCTTGGCCCGGTCCAGGTAGCGCCTCCGAAGCAGCTCCCCTTCCCGGATTAGGGCAGCGGCAGCAGCAGCGGCAGCTGCTGCAGGGGGCGGGGGGCTGTACAGGTGGGGGCTCTCCGCAGAGGGGGCTCCTCCACTGTCCTTCGCCTGCTGCAGACAGTGGCCCAGGCCATAGCCCCGGAAGTAGAAGCGGCTCTCTCTGACCAGCTCCTCCTCCTGAAAGAAAGGAAGGAAAGAAGGAACAAAGGTGTGGGGGGGGGGGGGGGGAAGGGAGAGAAAAATGGGAGATGCTTAACTCTGACCCCCCAGGCCTAGCCCACCCCTCTACCAAACCTGCCATTTTATCCTTGTTGGATTTCATCTCTGGACTGCACAAGTCTCTTGTATCATCAAGTCTCCAGTCCTTAATGAGTAGCTAGACTACAAATAGGATTAGGCTTTTTCCCAAAAGGGCTTTGTCTTTGGGTTGTTGTGTGTTTTCCGGACTGTATGGCCATGTTCCAGAAGCATTCTCTCCTGACATTTCACCTACATCTATGGCAGGCATCTGAGGAGAGAATGCTTCTGGAACATGGCCATATAGTCCGGAAAACACACAACAACCCAGTGATTCCAGCCATGAAAGACTTTGACAAGGGATTTGCGTTGGGCTTCATCCCTGAACTGCACAAGTCTCTTGTGCCACCAAATTACCAAAAGTTACCTCCTGGCAGCCACTGTCTTCTCCCCCTTGGAAGACGTAGAAATGGAATCCCTGTGAGGGAACTTCCCCTTTAAAGGTATTTTTATTGCCCTGGGCTGGCCTTGTAGCCATTCACTACCATTGTTCTCTTCTGCCTTTCCTTCCTTCCTTCCAGTGAGGATGCACATTTTGCCTCTCTCTCTCTAGGCAAAATGTAGCTGCTTGGATTTTTTGAATTGTTTACCTTTTACCTTTTTTAGAAGCTAACACTTAGTGAAACTTTTCTAACAAGAATATATTTCTTTTATGTCAATAAATATTTTTGAACCTGAAGTTTTGACTCTGCAATCCTGTGCCATCCTAAGATATAGAAGCTTGTCCCAGCTCATCACATGTAAGTTTCTGCTGGTTATGAAGTTTGCTTTGGTGCTCTGCTAAATTTATGGCGTAATCATCTCAAAAAAGGCCTAACGGCTCAGATTCCCCAACAGTCCTCCCTCTCTTTCTATCAAAACTTGGAGGCCATTGATAGGGGGACCCCCACCCCACCCCAGGCATCTCTCCCACCCATGAGAACTGGTACATTCGTGGTCTGCTTTGCTAGGCGGGTTTCCCACACAAAACACAGGGAGATGGTGCACAAGGGAAAGGGGGTCTGTGAGAGGTTTGGGGTGAGAGGGTCCACATGCAAAGCAGGCTGGGAAGGGCATGATCCACGCAGGAGGAAGCAGTGGGGTGTCGGGGAGTGTGGGGCTGGGGGTGAGGGAGGGGCGGTGTTCTTGCTGCTTTGGAATTTTTACCCTGGAGCCGATGCTGCTGAATTGAGAGAGGGTCTCGTAGGTGGACTCGCTGCTGCTGGGCAGGTCCTCCAGCGGCTGCAGGGACTCCAGGCTGGGCGTCCGGCTGGCCAGGCCCTTTGGCGTCCAGCAGGAAGGGAGGGCACATCAAACAGAAACAGGAGACTGGGTGACCAAGGGAGTCGACGGCTCAGTAGCCGGTGCAAGTTCAGCAGCAATGGCAACGGCACTGGGTTTGCCTGGGACCGAGCGCCTTTGGGCGCTTTGCATGGAGAGGACCACCCCACTCCTTGGGGAGACTGCACACATCCCCCTACACACACACACACACATGCACACACATGCACATTGTGCAAAAAGGCAGGGAAGGGCAGAGGGAGCAATGATCGGGGTCACGTGGGTGCAAAGGGCAAGAGAAGAGTTCCCAGCTCAAGATGAGGAGGGGTTTGGGAAGCTCAGGGACATCACACTCCACCTCGGTATTCAGGGACTCCAGCTCCAAATGTAGGTGGCAGACAGATGCGGCCCTAGATAATTTTCAATGGTAAGCAAACAGTATTTTGGCATGCCCCCCCCCCAACCAATCATTGATATGGAGCAGGAACGAGAGGGACTAAGCAAGGCTAAAGGGCCCGGCCCCTTTGGGAAGAGGATCGCCTGGCAGTGAGGCAAGGAAGCCGAGGCTCCCCCCGGACTGCTAGGGCTGTTGTGAGCCAAGGGGGCGCTCCTCAAGTGGAGGTCGAGGGGCATTTACAGAGGCGCCTCTGCGCCCTTGGCAAAAAAAGTGTATTGCGACCGCTTACTTTGCGTAATGGACGAGCCGCCCCTGGTGGCAGATCAGAATGGCAGCCACCATGGGCAGATTTCCTCTCCCCTAGCCATTCAACAATGGGAGAAGGGGCAAAAAGGCAGGTCATGGGGTTCCCTTTGAGATGGCCCTCCCATGCCAGATAGTGAGACCATTGCCTCCTCGCCAGGCATTGGTCATTGAAGTTGAATCTAGGGAACTCAAAGGGTTGGATTGGATAGTTGGTATCTCCAAATGCTGGGAAATTAGCTTATCTTTGAGTAGATTTTATTCTCTTCTATTTATGTAACTAAAAGTATGGATACCACAGATGAGGAGGACACGGAGGGAGAATATGGGGGAAGGAAATGGCTGCAGGTAAGGAGGTAGGAGGGGATCCACAAGCAGGAAGGGCTACTGGGGGACAAGAAGGGGCACAGCCCCTCCACAACAACAGCCTACAGGGCCACAGCTGCCTCTTTGGGGTCAGTGCCCTCTCTGTTCTACTCATCCCCAGGAGCAGCTTTCCTAAGCAGGCAACCATCACTGTCATCTCTCCCATCCTGCCCAACAGCCCACTCCGTGGACTGGATTTGGAGTGGATCTACAGCAGCATAGGGAAATCTCACAGGATTTCTGTGGAGCTCTATCCTTCCTACAACTGACCATCTATGGCCCTCCCTCCCAGCCTTGAATGTGTGCAAACAAATGTGTGTGCAAAGGGAGGCAATGTCCAGCTGGTTGTCTGTCTACCTGTTCCAAGGCTCTTTCCTCATGTGGGTCCTGCATTCACTGCTTCGGCCACAAGAGGGCAGTCTGGCAACCCTGGCCAAGAGCCTGGGGAGGCTGGAGCTGCGACCAAAGTGGCAGCCCTGGAAGAAGCAGCCAAATGACTATCTGGAACAACTGGGCACCCAAAGGGAAATACACTCTCCTTATTCCCCACTGGTATCTCCACTGGGGAGCATGGGAGGGGGGTCCTTGGGTAGCTCTCTGCCTTGTCCAGCTGGGCCGGGAGGAAAGGCATGCAAGGCCCACAAGGCTTGGCTCATGGGCTCTGGCCTGACTCTGGGGCAAGCGGCCAGGGAAGCCTCCACCTCAGAGCCAAATCCTGCACACACATTTTGCTTGGGCCTTGCCAAAGGCGTACAATTGATCCCTGTGGGGCTGTAACCCTTGCTCGCTACAATTATTTTCACTCTCTAGAACAGTGTTTCTCAACCTCCCTAATGCCGCGACCCCTTAATATAGTTCATAATGCTGTGATGAACCCAAACCATAAAATTATTTTTTGTTGCTACTTCATAACCTTCATTTTGCTACTGTTATGAATCTTAATGTAAATATCCAATATGCAGGATGTATTTTCATTCACTGGACCAAATTCGGCACAAAAACATCCAAATTTGAATATTGGTGGGGTTGGGAGTGTCATTTGACAGTTGTAGTTTTCCACCAATGATGGAACTGAACCAAACTTAGCGCACAGAACTCCCATGACCAACAGAAAATAATGGAAGGGTTTGGTGGGCATTGACCTTGAGTTTGGGAGTTGTAGTTCACCTACATTCAGAGATACTGTGGAATCAAACAATGCTGTATCTGGACCAAATTTGGCATGAATATTCAATATGCCCAACTGTGAACACTGGTGGAGTTTGGGGAAAATAGACCTTTACATTTGGAAGTTGTACTTGCTGGGATTTATAGTTCATCTACAATCAAAGAGCATTCTGAACCCCACCAATGATAGAATTGGGCTAAATTTCCCATACAGAACCCCCATGACCAACAGAAAATACTGTGTTTTTGATGGTGTTTAGCAACCCCTCTGACACCCCTCGTGCCTCCTCCCCCCCCCCCATGGGTCCTGACCCCCAGGTTGAGAAACACTGCTTTAGGAGTTACCATTTCCATATCCTCTGCAAAGATTGGGCTCTATTACTAACTAGATGCAAAACCAGTCTGTGCTGCAGAGACCCAGGTGGGTGTAAGCTTAGGAAAACCCAACACTGAGAAAGCCCTCTAAGTTGGCCTTCAGTTGAACAGCATCTCCTCCTTGTCTTTTCTGGTCATTCTGGCCCATGTTTTCAAATTGTATTTTAATCTTCCAGTATTTTATTTCTTTCAGGGTCGCACAATTTAGCTTTACTCAAGTCTAATTCACTGGAGCTATTGATCTATCAGTCAAATAAGTCATGCTTTAAATATGCAACTATTGGGTTTCATTCTTGGACTGCACAAGTCTTTTGTGTCATCAAGTCTCAATGAGTAGCTAGACTAGAGATAGGATTTTTTTTTTGTCGTGTCAGGAGAGAATTGAGAAATTGTAAGTCGCTTCTGGTGTGAGAGAATTGGCCGTCTGCAAGGACGTTGCCCAGTGGACGTCCGGATGATTTGATGTTTTTATCATCCTTGTGGGAGGCTTCTCTCATGTCCCCGCATGAGGAGCTGGAGCTGGTAGAGGGAGCTCATCCGCCTCTCCCCGGATTCGAACCTGTGACCTGTCAGTCTTCAGTCCTGCCAGCACAGGGGTTTAACCCACTGTGCCACCAGGGGCTCCTAGAGATAGGATTAGATTGAGGGATTCCTCCCCAATATTCCAATGCATGTTTAACAAAAGGGCTTAGTCTTTCCTCTTCCTGCTAGCCACCATTTCCTCCCACCTTTGAAGAAGTAGCAATGGAATCTCTGTGATGGGACTTCCTTTTTAAAGGTAGTTTTATTGCCCTGGGCTGGCTTCACCATGATTGTTCCTCTTCTGCCTTTTCTACCTTTCAGTGAAGACACATTTTGCCTCTCTCTTTAGGCAAAATGTAGCTGCATGGATTTTTTTTTACTTTTTACCCTTTTACTTCTTTAGAAAGCTTCAAGACCTTTTCTATCTAGAATGCATTTCTTTTATTTCAATAAATAATTTTGAACCTAAAGTTCTGACTCTGCAATCCTGTGCCATCCTAAAAATAGAAGGTTATCCCAGTTTCACCGCATGTAAGTTTCTGCTGGTTATGAAGTTTACTTCTATACTTTATTGTGGAATCACTCCAACTGAGGGTTATTTTAAGCCGAACAGTTCAGATTCCCCAACAGCGACTGATCCAGCTCTTTACGTCCCAGAGTGTTTTATACTACCCAGAGGTTGAAAACAGACAAAACAAGGGCGCAAAGCTAGGAAGCCAAAGGAAAAAGGCTGTATGAATGGGTCCCAACCCCCTCCACAAAGGTCATGACACAGAGACAGCAGTTCAGCCTTTGTTTCATGGGGAGATAGGTACGTATCCTGACCCTGTGTAGGTTCCCTGCAGCTGTGCCCATTTGGTCCCATAAGAAGACACTCTGGAGGAGGAAGAGGAAGAGGAGGAGGAGGAAGGTGTGTGCGCACTCCATTCACTCACCATCCGCTGCCGGCGCTGCCTCCGGCGAAGACGCATGAACTCCTTGTGTTGCCGGGAGACAAAGTTGACGGCCGCATACTCCAGCAAGGCAGCGAAGACAAAAAGGAGGCAGACGGCCATCCAGATGTCTATGGCTTTGACGTAGGAGACCTGCCAAAGATTCCAGGGTGTTACTGTGTATGTATGGGAGGGGGTCATGCCCAGCAAGGCCCTGCTGGACTCCCCCCAATGAGCCTTTTTTGCTGCCTAATAATAATAATAATAATAATAATAATAATATCACAATTGTGGAAAAGAAAAAAGTTGGGATTATTGATATTGCCATACCAGATGACAGTTGCATTGAGGAAAAACAACAGGAAAAACTCAGCCATTATCAGGACCTCAAAATTGAACTGCAAAGGCTCTGGCATAAACCAGTCTAGGTGGTCCCAGTGGTCATGGGCACACTGGGTGTCATACCAAAAGATCTCAGCCGGCATTTGGAAACAATAAACATTGACAAAATCATGATCTGTCAACTGCAAAAGGCCACCTTACTTGGATCTGCGCGCATTATTTGAAAATACATCACAGAATCCTAGACGCTTGGGAAGTGTTCGACTTGTGATTTTGTGATATGGAATCCAGCATATAGATCTCATTTGCTGTGACATACTGTGTTTTGTGTCAGAATAATAATAATAATAATAATAATAATAATAATAATAATAATAATAGCAAGCATCCTTAGAAGTAGTGAGGTCTGCATAGATGCAGGTGAAATGTCAGGAGAGAATGCTTCTAGAACATGGCCATATAGCCCGAAAAATCTACAACAACCCAGTGATTCCAGCCATGAGAGCCTTCGACAATACAATAATAATGATCTTTGTTTATACCCCACCACCATCTTCCCAAGGGGACTTGGGGTGGCTAATATGAGGCCAAGCCCAAAAATTACAATAAGGCAAAACAAAATACAAACAAGCAAGTAATAACATCAAATAAATAAAGTGCAAGCAATAACAATAACAAAGTATACAATAAAATGAACACAAAATAAAATGGCAAAGGAATTAAAACAGTGTCAGTAAAATAATAATAATAATAATAATAATAATAATAATAATAATAATATTCTCGGATTATTATTATTATTATTATTATTATTATTATTATTATTATCTGAGATTATCCAAAATTTGGAGCATTTATGACATTGCAGAGAAGGTTTGGATCCTATGCAACCACCATCTAACCTTCACTATTTACTAAATAGCCTCTTTATGGGTATTTTGATCTGTATCTTTTAATATACGCGGAGCCATGGGTTCAAATGACAGGAAATGAGATTCCACCTGAACATTAGGCAGAACCTCCTGACCATGAGAATTGCTACTCAACAGTGGAACTCTCTACCTCAGAGTGTAGTGGAGGCTCCTTCTTTAGAGGATTTTCAACTGAGGCCGTATGGCCAACTGTCAGGGTGCTTTGATTGTGATTTTCATACATGGCAGGGGGTTGGACTGAATGGCCTATGTGGTCTCTTCCAACTCTATGATTCTCTGATTCTATATTTGTTAACTGTGTAGCTTCCTGGTAGCACAGTGTGTTAAAGCGTTGAACTGCTGGATTTACTGACTGAAAGGTTGGCAGTTCGAATCCGGGGAGCAGGGTGAGCTCCCGCTTTTAGGCCCAGCTTCTGCCAACCTAGCAGTTCGAAATCATGCAAATGTGAGTAGATTAATAGGTAACGCTTCTGCAGGAAGGTAACAGCACTCCATGCAGTCATGCTGGCCACATGACCTTGGAGGTGTCTATGAACAATGCCGGCTCTTCGGCTTAGGAATGGAGATGAGTACCATCCTCCAGAGTGGGACATACTAGACTTTACCTTTATCCCACTGTGTTAAGACACAGTTTGTGGGGTGGGACGAGGAAGCAGATGATGATGATGTTCATAGAATCATAGAATCAAAGAGTTGGAAGAGACCTCATGGGCCATCCAGTCCAACCCCCTGCCAAGAAGCAGGAATATTGCATTCAAATCACGCCATCCAGCCTCTGTTTAAAAGCTTCCAAAGAAGGAGCCTCCACCACACTCCGGGGCAGAAAATTCCACTGCTGAACGACTCTTACAGTCAGGAAGTTCTTCCTCATGTTCAGATGGAATCTCCTTTCTTGTAGTTTGAAGCCATTGTTCCACGTCCTAGTCTCCAGGGAAGCAGAAAACAAGCTTGCTCCCTCCTCCCTGTGGCTTCCTCTCACATATTTATACATGGCTATCATATCCCCTCTCAGCCTTCTCTTCTTCAGGCTAAACATGCCCAGCTCCTTAAGCCGCTCCTCATAGGGCTTGTTCTCCAGACAATTTATCATTTTAGTCGCTCTCCTCTGGACACATTCCAGCTTGTCAATATGATGATGATGATGATGATGATGATGGACACAGCCCCTGCCCCCCTCCCCCCCTGCAATCCCCCCTTTCTGCATCTTCCAGACCATTCTGGAGCCTTCCTCTCAATTCCTGAGGGGCACAAACACCCCCTTCTTTAAGTACTTTGCAATTGTGGGGGCGTTGAGCCCGGAAGTGCACCTTTGCAGCCACAGTTGTTATGGCAACAGCACATCTGGTGCAGCACCAGCATCCCAGGCAGAAGTGTCAGTGGGTGGGATCTGGACTCCTTCCCTTATGAAAATAGGAGGGGATGTGTTCTACCAATGTTATCTCCTTGACCCACAAGAAGAGGGTCACCTGGGGCACCTAAAGGCTGCTGTGGCTTCTTTGGAAAGACATGAGTTTGGGTGCTTTTTGCCTCCACCTCCCGCCCACCTTGTCACTGACCTTAGGCAGAGACGCCCGAGAGCCTGCACTCTGAGTGGTCATGGTCAGCACGGTGGTGATGCCCAGCCCCACACGGGCAGGAGCAGCATCCATGTTGATCCAGAAGGAGACCCAGGAGAGGATGACGATCAGCAGGCTGGGGATGTACATCTGGATGAGGTAGTATCCCATCTGCCGCTCCAGGTGGAACTTCACCTCGATGCAGGTGAACTTACCTGGAAGGAGGAAGGGACACACAGAGAGAAAAGACACAGGTTTGCAGACCTTTCAGGGCCTCCCATGTGTGTAGAGACTCATCCTTAAACCAACAGATTCTTCCTCAACCCTTCCAGTTTTGAATGCAAAGCAGCAAGTAAGCAATGTTTCTCAACCATCCTAATGTCATGACCCCTTAATACATGTTGTGGTGATCTCCAACCATGACATTATTTTCGTTGCTACTTCATAACTGTCATTTTGCTACTGTTGTATATCGCCACGTAAAAATATCTGATATGCAGGATGTGTTTTCATTCACTGGACCAAATTTGGCACAAATACACTCAAATTTGAATAGTGGTGGGGTTGGGGGATTGATTTTGTCATTTGGGAGTTGTAGTAGCTGGGATTTATAGTTCAGCTACAACCAAAGACCATTCTGAACTCCACCAATGATGGAATTGAACCAAATTTGGCACACAGAACTCCCGTGACCAACAAAAAAAATACCGGAAGGGTTTGGTGGGCATTGACCTTGAGTTTTGGAGTTGTAGTTCACCTACTTCCAGAGAGTATTTGACTCAAACAATGATGGAACTGGACCAAGCTTGGTATGAATACTCAATATGCCCAGATTTGAACACTGGTTGAGTTTGGGGGAAATAGACCTTGACATTTGGGAGTTGTAGTTGCTGGGATTTATAGTTCGTGTACAATCAAAGAGCAATCAACCAACAATGGACCTGCACCATATTTGGCACACTACCTATATGATCAACACTGAATACTGGTGGGGTGGGGGTGGGGGCATGCTGTTTTTAAATTTTGGAAGTTGTAGTTCACCAACACCAAAAAGGAAGAAAAGGACAGCTGGAAAAATCTCCAGCCTTCTCTAGCAAAGGGATTCTTAAGACCACCAGAAATATGTTTTCTGGTGGTCTTTGGCGACCCCTCTGAAACCCCCCTCAAGACCTCTCCAGGGGTCCCAACCCCCAAATTGAGAAACACTGAAGTAAGGAGAGCAATTGAAAGCAGCATCCCAGGCAGGTAGCAGTGGGGCTGGGGACTGGGGGGGGGGGGGGCAGCAGCAATATGTTAGAGGTGGTATGCTGCATTATATCTCTTATTAGGGTTTAAATATATTTTAACCATTTTTTTTTAAAAAAACCCAATTAATTAGCTCTTTTAAAGCTTTTTTGGTAGCATAAGACATTTACTTATGCTGGTTGCTTTCCTTTGCCAAGCAATAGAGAGGCCGGACCCTCAAACCCATCTGCACTCCATTGCAACTTACCAGTGTTGTATGACTTCGTGCAGTAGCCCAGGTCCTTCTCGGCCCTCAGGATGAACTGGGGCAGCGTCAGACCCTCGGCCACCTGAACCGCCTCCTGGCCCTTCACCCACTCAAAGATCAAGTCGTTCATGGTGTAGCCAACTGCAAGGCAAAGAGAGGCCTGTGAGCCTAAGGAAAATTGATAGGGGTCTACACCCCCAAACAGATCCTAATACATGCATCCCTTTCTTCTGCCCCACAGACTCTGGGGCCTGGGGCATTCTTAGCTCCTTGGTTCTCTTAGCAGTATTTACTCACAACTCTCCAACTGCATGGTGCATGTCTGAATATCCATGGGGAAGTTCTTCAGATCCATGGGGCAAGAGAGGATGAGGGTCAGCCTGAAGGGAGGGGAAAGAAGGGGGTCAGGGTCATGCATTGAAAAGCACATGAACTCCACCTTGTTTACTCCCAAGTGGCAAAAGCCATTCCCAATAGTCGTGACCAGCCCATTTGAAGCAAGGGAAAGCAGCTTAGAGAGGAACCATCCCAGAATCCTCCAACTGTTGTCCTGTGGAAGATTCACAGGACAACAACCTCCCATCTGTATGCCAAATTCTGTATGCCAAATTTAGTTCAATTCCATCATTGGTGGACCTCTGCAAGAACCTGTGGCTCCTCACCTGATGCTGTAAAGCACATTCCCATTCTTGAAGATACGCAAAAGCTTGTTGTCGGTGGTGACTTCGTGGAAGTTGGCCCCCTTCTCGTTGGCAAAGAACAAGTCTGGTTTCCAGATGGAATCCAACATGGAGGGGTCCAGGTCCAAGGAGTCATCGGGGTATTCCCGGTAGGCCAAGCGGGGGTCGTTCCACTGCTGCCGCAAGAAAACGTTGACCCGGTAGTCCTGGGTGGGCAAAAAATGGACAGACCCTCAGCCAAGTGGCCACTCAAGGCCCCGGGGTGTGTGACTCAGGGGTGTGGTGGGAAAGGACTCACCAAAGGAAAATAGAGTGGAGATGGGGTTGGATCAGTGGTGGACAATCCTTGAGTAGACTGGGGTATCCACTCTGGTTTACTCAAGGTGCTAAATCCATTCCCCAAAATAAATTCAAAACCCTTTGGTTGATTTCTTTGGAAAGTGGGGGGCAGCTTCCTCACACAAGTCCCTGAATACCCCTGATTTGACAAGGAGCCTGGTCCAGAGAGAAAGGCAGACCCTTTCACCCCCTTGACATGATGAGAGAGGATTGAGGGGGAAGACTGGAGGAAGGAGCCATTTCTTACCATGGTCGTTTCTGTGACTGACCCAAAACTGTTGATGAAGATGTTGCATGTCACGTTGACAGGCGGGCCTGGAAGCCAACGGAAAATGGAAAATTAGTTGACTAGCGGTGGCAGCCTCTGTGTGTGCACTTGTGTGCACTCAGGATGATTTTTCCTACTCGTGTAGGACAGCGTTTCTCAACCTGGGGGTCGGGACCCCTAGGGGGGTTGTGGGGGGGAGGGAGGCCACGGGCGTCATCATCAAGAAACACAGTATTTTCTTTTGGTCTTGGGGGTTCTGTGTGGGAAGTTTGGACCAATTCTATCATTGGTGGGGTTCAGAATGCTCTCTGATTGTAGGTGATCTAGAAGTCCCAGCAACTACAACTCCCAAATGTCAAGGCCTGTTTCCCCCAAACTTCACCAGTGTTCACATTTGGACATATTAAGTATTTGTGTCAAGCTTGGTCCAGATCCATTATTGTTTGATTCCACAATGCTCTCTGGATGTAGGTGAACTATAACTCCCAGACTCAAGGTCAATGGCCACCAAACCCTTCCAGTATTTTCCATTGGTCATGGGAGTTCTGTGTGCCAAGTTTAGTTCAATTCCATCATTGGTAGAGTTCAGAATGCTCTTTGATTGTAGGTGAGCTATAAATCCCA
Source organism: Anolis sagrei (assembly GCF_037176765.1). Classification (NCBI taxonomy): domain Eukaryota; kingdom Metazoa; phylum Chordata; class Lepidosauria; order Squamata; family Anolidae; genus Anolis; species Anolis sagrei. Next base: position 20,144,558 of record NC_090030.1, on the reverse strand, counting down.
GAAACTACAACTCCCAAATGACTAAATCAATCCCCCCCCACCCCATCAGTATTCAAAATTGGGCGTATTGGGTATTTGTGCCAAATTTACATTACGATTCATAACAGTAACAAATAAGCAACAAAAATAATGTTATGCCACAACATGAGGAAAATGTATTAAGGGGTTGCGGCATTAGGAAGGTTGAGAAACACTGGTGTAGGATCAGCAAGGGGCAACTCTGGCCCTTTGCAGTGCTTGGACCGCCAATCCTGTCACTTCTGACCATTGACTTTTCTGACAATTGGTCATTCCTTTGTCTGCCTGAGTTTTGGTGTGAGCTCAGGCTTCACTTATCTTCAGACCTTTCATTTCCAGAAGCCTTGTGAGACCTGGTTCCTACTAGCAATAGCAGCTCCCTGACAACCCCAAACAGAAGCATGATTACCTTTGAAATTGGGTCTGATACGGGCATCGTACCCTGAGGTCCGGCCCATGAGCTTGTCCAGGAAATCAGAGGGAGACATTGGCTGGGGCATGCTCCGCGGAGTGGACTTGGCTTCTCCTTTCCCTGACACCAGTCTAGAAAAAAGGGAAGCAGCAGTGAGGATGGGGCAAAGAGGGGAGAGCAGGCATCAGGTGGCCACATTTCCCCAGCTGCACACCTGCACAGACACCAACACACACGCTTGGCTACACGGCACCACTGGGAAGGAGAAGTCAGTCTCTCCCACAAGCCTTCTCAACTGGGACCTGTCTGTCAGAGCCTGGCAGCTTGAAGAGTTTGGCACCTGGCACACGAATCGCACCAGGGACCCCATTTTCTGACTACAGGGATAGCGGGATGGGAGGCAGGAGATGGATCCAGCATTGCATTCCTTGCCAAAGTTTCACTTCAAAAACCAGATGCCTTGGAGAGTTCCCTCTGAAGCACAGGTTAAAACTGTTCAGGAAACCTTTCTCTGCTGCTTTTCACCGATCCTTTAAAGCTATTTCCCTTTTTGCTCAGCCCATACGTGTCTGGGCCCATAAACCCTTTGTTGGGGAATCTGAGCCGTTGGGCTCAAAATAACCCTCAGTTGGGGTGATTCCATCATAAATATAGCAGAGTTCAGAAGTAAACTTCATAACCAGCAGAAACTTACATGTGATGAGCCGAGATAAGCTTCTATTCTTTAGGATGGCACAGGATTTCAGAGTCAGAACTTTAGTTCAAATGTATTTATTGAAGTAAAAGAAATACATTCTAGATAGAAAAGCTCATGGAGCCAACTAGTTTATTAAATCTCATTTTCTAAAGAGGTAAAAGGGTAAAAAGTTTAAAAAAATCCATGCAGCTACATTTTGCCTAAAGAGAGAGGCAAAATGTGCATCCTCACTGGAAAGAAGAAAAAGGCAGAAGAGGCAATGGTGGAGACCACATGGTCAATCCAAGGCAATAAAAATACCTTAAAGAAGAAGTTCCCACACAGAATCCCATTGCTACATCTTCAAAGGGGAGGAGACAGTAGCAAGGAGGAGAATGAAACGCAATGCTTTTTTTAAAATAAACATCCATCAGAATGAGGGGAGGAATCCCTTAGCCTAATCCTATCTGTAGTCCAGCTACTCATTGAGGATTGGAAACTTGATGATACAAGAGACTTGTGCAGCCCAAAGATGACACCTAACACTCTGTTTCTAAAACACCTGTAAGATGCCATACATTTCCAACTGCTTTGCCAGCCAAGACATCTCCCAAGGCTGGGGTTGGGGTGGGGTGTCCTTTCCATGGCCTTTCATTCCAGCCAGAAACCACAAACTTTGCAATGAGCTACAAAGGCCTTGGGGAGGCCACATTTCCAAGGGAAGAGCATTGGGCCCAGCCCCTGTATATCCAGGCCTCCTTCTCTGGTTTGATTAGTCTGCAGTGCCTGTCATATCCCTTGATTCGTGTCTGGGCAATGCTTGAAACTGTCAGGCCATTAAATGCTAATTAAGGTGGCAGGAAGCAGCTAGGCTTTGAAGCTGCAAGGCTATTTAATGCAAATCAAGATGGCCAATTGCAACATTCACACTTTCTGTAAACAGACAAGAGCTCTTTCTCCCACCCTGGACATTCCACAGATATATAAACCCAATTTTCCTAGTTTCCAACAGACCTCACAACCTCTGAGGATGCTTGCCATAGATGCGGGCGAAACGTCAGGAGAGAATGCTTCTGGAACATGGTCATACAGCTCGAAAAACACAACAACCCAGTGATTTTGGCCATGAAAGCCTTTGACAATACAATGCTTCACTTGATTATGGAGGGGAGGTCACTGGGGCCTAGTTGACCTATTCTGATTGCCTGTCCCTTTTCTATCTCCTTCAGAATGGGTTCTCCTCTCTTCTCTTCTCCTGCTACAGTACATGGGCTCCTCCTTGATTGCCAGCACAGGAGACCCCAGGCAGATCTCTCCTGGAGAGTAGAAGGAAGCCATGGCCAAGAGCTCCTGAGGCAAATAAGCCTGAAAAGCTGTTGTCTCCTGAGGGAACATTTGGAGTGCGTGCCTATGTCTTCAGGAAGCAAGGAGCAGTGAGGAAGGGAAGGATCTGGAGAATGTAATGCCATAGAACCAGTCCTCCCCCCCCCCCAGCCCATCCCTTTCTTTCCAATTCTGTGGTCAAAGTGGGCCTGGTCTAGACCTCACCTGGAAGGAAGGGCTTGATGTTAGCTAGTTCATGGCACTTGAGAGCTGGAAGGCACCGCGTTTGCTCCAAAGAAGGCCCAGTGGGCAGATGAAAGAAAGCAACCTCACAGAAAGCCGCAGGGGGCTGCTGTCCTCCTCTCTCCGGCAAATCCTTGCATCGTTTGGAAAAGCTGTCACGGCCAAAGCAGCCTTTTGGAAACCTCAAGGGGTTTGCTCTTCCTAAGGAACAACCCTGGGGACATGCTCTGCCCTCTCTGCTCCCCTTTGCTTCTCTGTCTCCGTGCCTTTGGGCTCTCCTTCCTTCTTTTCTTCCTTTCTTCTTTCCTTCCCTGGCCAAAGTCCTCCACACGCAACCTTTGGAGGAACCTTTGGGCAGCTTCTCTATGACCCCAGACTCTTCCCCAAAGCAAGGACATCCTGGGATTCTTTCCTATGTGCCAGTGGCCCAACTATTGCTATCAGGGTCCCTCTAAATGGCACCTTCTCCGCTTCCTCCCCCCAACATGTATACTAGCTCTGATGGACTCCACTCATCCTCCCAGGCCAATGCACACTCTCCCACACACATACACACTCACAACTTTTTACCATTCAATCCTCTTATTCTGCTGAGAACCCTCCCCTCCTCACAAAAAGCTGCGAAAAGATTTACTGCTGATCTCCTAAGTGGAAAATCTTGTTCTCAAAAAAAAAGGATAACCTTGCAAGAAAGCAATATGCTGGATAAAAAGCCATTTCCCTCCCTCTTTGCCCTGTGAAGAGACACTGCAAATCCCAAGAGCCTGATTGCTCTTAGCAAGCATAGCGGCTCTTTTGCAAGGCAAAGCAAAGCACGCAGGCTTTGCAAGAGGTGAGATGTGCTTGCATTTCACTCTGGCCATAATTCTGCTGCGTTCCTATGGTCCTCTCCCTCTATATATATCTCATATATACTCAAGTATATGCCAAGTTTTTCGGCCCCCTTTTCAGGCTGAAAAAGCCCCTCTCGGCTTATACTCGAGTCAAGGTTATTTATTATTTTATTCTGTTATTATTATTATTATTATTATTATTATTATTATTTTACATTTATTATTTTACTCTATTATTGTTGTTCTTATTACATTTACATTATTTACTCTTTTTATTATTGCATTTATTATTTTACTCTATTTTTATTATTACATTTATTCTTTTACTCTATTATTATCACATTTATTCTTTTACTCTATTATTATTAGATTTATTATTATTATTATTATTATTATTATTATTATTAGGAGCCCCCAATGGTGTAATGGGTTAAATGCTTGTGCCAGCAGGACTGAAAACTGACAGGTTGGAGGTTTGGGGAGAGCATGGATGAGTTTCCCCTGTCAGCTCCAGCTCCCCATGAGCGAAGCCTCCCACAAGGACAGTAAAACATCAAAACATCCAGGCGTCCCTGGGCAACGTCCTTGCAGACGGCCAATTCTCTCACACCAGAAGCCACTTGGCAGTTTCTCAAGTTGCTCCTGACATGGGAAAAATGATTACACTTATTATTTTATTCTATTATTACTATTACTGTTGTATTTCCATTATTTATGTTGTTATTATTATTACATTTTTATTTTACTCTATTATTATCAGAAGGATACATCAGCACATTTACATTGAAGAAGGTTAGAATAATGGTTTAATCAGTCTTATCTTAAATTACAGTTTTATGTAAATATTCAAAAGCATTTAACTTACTGATGGCTCAATTAACGTAATTTTATGGGTATCTATTTTTATTTTTGAAATTTACCAGTAGCTACTGCATTGGATTATTGTAGGTTTTTTCGGGCTATATGGCCATGTTCTAGAGGCATTCTCTCCTGACGTTTCACCTGCATCTATGGCAAGCATCCTCAGAGGTAGTGAGGTCTACTGCATTTCCCATCTCCAGCTCAAACTCGAATCAATATGTTTTCCCAGTTTTTTGTGGTTAAAATTAGGTGCCTTGGCTTATATTCGGGTCGGCTTATACTCAAGTATATATGATATTTTGCCTTTCAGGGGAGAAGCAGAGAGGAGCCTGTGATCTCTACAGAGGAGTGCAGGCTTTTTCCTTCTCCCCCCACCTCCCTGACCCCCAGTTGAAGAAACTGCTATGATTTAGTAGGTGTCGGGCTTGATAAAATGGCCGTGCTGGAATGGGACCTTGTCATGATGTTCTGGGTTACTTAGCGTCTGAACAAAAGCAATGAGCAAAGCAATATGATCCTGGGAACCAGGCTAAGCTCCTAAGAGTGGACCTCAAGGGAGAGAGAGGGCACAGAGAATTCTCCCTTTCTAGGTCCATTCGAATGGTTGTCCCTTGGAGGCTGACCTGCCCAAGCCCTGGATCCTTGCTGGGCCCAGGAAGGACCCCCCTCCCCGCAAAGAACCCTTCCTTCTCTTGTCCCCTGCGATCCCTGCTGCTGCTGCGTGCTCATCTTCAGAGCCTCCCTCCCTCCCAGGGGAATCCATGCAGCGTCTTCAGAAAGGAGGCCGAGGGGGGGGGGGCACAGAAGGGAGGGGAAGGGATACAGGGAAGGGATCTCAAGACTCTGCAGAAGGAGAAAGGCAACTCTTGATGAGGACCTTCCACCTAGTCCAGTGAAGGCCCTCCAGGGCAGAAGTCCGCTCCAAGGGTGGCACTTGGCATTGACTTGCCTTTGCGCAGGATCAGGACAGAGTGGCCATCAGGACAGAACTCTCAAAAACCAACTCTTTGGCCCTGGGCCTCTATTTTCAGGCCAAAGAGGGCAGGGAAGGGACTAATCTTCATGATTTAACAAATAGAATAATACAAAGAGCAGAAGTGCAACTGTTCCCAGAGGGAGAGGGAGTGAGGACAAGGCAAGGGGAAAATTGGATAGGTACAAGTAGCAGATAGAAGTACAGAAATGTATTTTTTTTCATGTCAGGAGCGACTTGAGAAACTTCAAGTCACTTCTGGTGTGGGAGAATTGGCTGTCTGCAAGGATGTTGCCCAGGGGACGTCCAGATGTTTGGTCTTTGACCATCCTTGTAGGAGGCTTCTCTCCTGTCCCCGCATGGGGAGCTGGAGCTGAAAGAAGGAGCTCTATCTGCTCTCCCTGGATTCGAACCACTGACCTGTCTGTCAGTAGTCCTGCCAGCACAAGGGTTTAACCCATTGCACCATCGGGGGCTCCAATGTAAAAGATAGGAAAACAGGAATAATCAAAATGTTATGACAATATGTGAAAAACCTTTTGGTAATGGTGACTGTGACAATGTTATAATTTACTTACATAACTGTGTGTGTGTGTGTGTGTGTGTGTGTGGTGTGTGTGTGTGTGTGTGTGTAAGCTTGGGGACCCGGTGGTGCCCAGGTTATTTGAAAAGGGTATTGTTTGTTTTTGGATGTTAGGCAATATATGTTTTGTCATTTGTTATGCTATGTCTCAGAAAACAACTCAGTCTTTGCTTTTGTTTTTTTATGAATGCTCCCATTAGAAAATGCATAAGGATGTGGATAAACTACATTTCCCAAAAATCTTGGGTCAACCTTCCCCAAACTCCATCAGTATTCACAATTGTCCATGGTAGGGGCTTATCTTGTAAAAGGACAATGCCTTTTCAAAAGATCCTGGCCAGAGCTGCCTTCTTTGGGCCAATGTTGAAAAGGGAAGATGGTGTCCTCTTTGGGACCTAGCAGGGCAGAGCCAGCCTTCAAGGATTTAGCAGAAGTGTCTGAGGAGGCCGGGATAGGAGGTTTGGGAGCTAGAAGTGTTCATAAGCATAAAAAGGTCATGGGGGCTCTGTGTGCCAAGTTTGGTCTTGATCTGTCTTTGGTGGGGGCCACAGTGGTCTGTGGTTGCCCAAGCGTTTTAAAGTACTACAAATCCCATAATCCATGGTCCACCTCCCCCAAACCACACCAGGATGGAAAGCGGGCGATGAGGGTTATGTGTGCCAAATTTGGTCCAGGTCTGTCGCTCGTGCACGACACAGTGGCCTGTGAAAGTGGCAGCCAATTGGAAAGCTGCCACATACATACATAAACCGCCCTCCCTCCCGCCGCATACAAACACTGACTTTTATTATATACATAGATAGATATATGGGGCCCCTGGTGGTGCAGTGGGTTAAACTGCTGAGCTGCTAAACTTGCTGACTGAAAGGTTGGCGGTTTGAATCCGGGAAGTGGGGGTGAGCTCCTGCTGTTAGCCCCACCTTCTGACAACCTAGTAGTTTGAAGACATGCAAATGTGAGTAGATCAATAGTTACAGCTCCTGTGGGTAGGTAACGGCGCTCCATGCAGTCGTGCCAGCCATTTGACCTAGGAGGCCTCTATGGACAACACCACCTCTTCAGCTTAATAATGGAGATGAGCACCACCCTCCAGAGTCAGACATGACTAGATGCTATGTCAGAGGGAAATATTTTTCTTTACCATATATATATATATATAGAGAGAGAGAGAGAGAGAGAGAGAGAGAGACTAAGGGGAGGGGGTAAAAAAATAAAGGTAGTCCCCTGACATTAAGTCCAGTCATGTCTGACTCTGGGGTGTGGTCAGGCATGTAGCTTGAGGGGCTTGAGGGGCTTCAGCCCCCCCCCCCCAAATTCTCATGGTGGTTCATGAAAAGGCCTTACTGGTGCATTATTTAAACTGTTATGTTTATTCATATCATGATCTGATCACCATACTCAATATATCCCATATGAATGGGGGTATTGGGGTAATGATACAAAAGGTTTGCTAGGGTAGACCCTCTTTCACTCAGACTCAGCCCCCCCCGAAACCCCCCCCCTGAAATTTTTTTAGCCCCCCCCCCCCCCTGAAACGAAATCCTGGCTACAGGCCTGGGTGTGGTGCTCATCTCCATTTCTAAGCCGAAGAGCCAGCGTTGTCTGTAGACACCTCCAAGGTCATGTGGCCGGCATGACTGCATGGAGCGCCGTTACCTTCCCGCTGGAGCGGTACCTATTGATCTACTCACATTTGCATGTTTTCGAACTGCTAGGTTGGCAGAAGCTAGGGCTGACAGCGGAAGCTCACGTCACTCCCCGGAATCGAACCTGCGACCTTTCGATCAACAAGCTCAGCAGCTCAGTGCTTTAACCCACTAAGGGACTAAGGGGAGGGGGTAGCCTTTTTCAAATAGAGAAGAGAGTAATTCCAAGGGGAGAAAGCCTGGGCTGAAAAGTAGAAGGTAAAAGGAAGAGAGCCCAACCAAGGGCAAGATGGATGGATGGCATCCTTGAAGTGACTTGAAGGAGCTGGGGGTGGTGACGGCCAACAGGGAGCTCTGGCGTGGGCTGGTCCATGAGGTCACGAAGAGTCGGAGATGACTGAACGAATGAACAACAACAAGTTTAGCTCACAGAACGGACTGCCAGCCTTGAGTGTATGTTGAGGGACAGCATTTCAGCCTTTGAGTGAAGGAAACCCATACCAAAGATGGAAAGCCACCCCCCCCCCACTCTCCCCCCAGTTGCTGAGGTTCTGGGTGATCTTGTCTACGCCTAACATTCAGAAGAAGCCCTGCATCACCACCATTGCAGCATGTAGGCAAAATAAATAAATAAATACATCCCATTTTCAGCACTTCAGAGGCGCTGAGTCTCCTTAGGAGGGACAGAGAGTTCAGCACCTTGGAGAGCTCACATGAAGCTGATTGCCGGGCAGAGGCAGTTTGAGGTTGACCTGACCCTTGGCCTCAAGGAAGGATGCAGAGGAGGCATGGGCAAACTTGGGACCTCCTTCCTGGTGCTTTGGACTTCAACTCCCACCACTCCTTTTTGGCTTTCCCCTGATGGCAAGGGCTTCCAAGCCGCCCCAGACACTGGGCCCCTGGGTGGGAGGGCCTTGGGCTCTCTGACCTCGCCCCCAAAGCCAAGAAAGGTGGGTCTCTGGGGACCCCTCTGGGACTCTCTGGGAGAGGAATGGGGAAAGAGATGCTGCTTACCAGCTGCAGCTCCCCTCGCCTTTCCCAGTTCGCCCTCCCTCCCTGTGCCTCTGAGCGCGTGCAGAGCGCCCCGGCGCCAGAGCGGGAAGCAATGGAGAGACTCACCTGAGGCAGGCGCTGAAGAAGAGCGGGAGGAGGAGGGGGAGGAGGGAGAGGGCGGCGTCGGCGGCTCCTCGCATCCCTCTGCCGCTTCTTGGCGACCTCCCGCGGCCGAAGAGGAGGAGGAGGAGGAGGAGGCGGGAAAAGGAGGAGGGAGGAGGGGGCGGCGGGTCCGGCGGCGGGGGCGGCCCAGGGCCGGGGCTCCCGAGCGCATGTCCCGCTCCGGCGGTGGAGGCTGCTCCTTCGGCCCCGCGCCCGGCAGCAGCGCCGCATGGGGGCCCCCGACGGACGCCCGCCCGCCTGCCCGCCCTCCTTCCTCCCTTCTTGCCCCCTTTTCCTTCCTTCCTTCTTTCCTTCCCTCTCTCGCGCCTGCCTCCGCGGGCAGAGGCTGCTGCTGCTGCTTCTGGCGTTGGCTGAGCCCGCCTTCCTTCCTTCCTTCCCGCCTTCCTTTGGGGGAAGGAGGCGCCGCGCGGAACACGTCAAGCCCCGACGGCGCGGACCGGAAGGAGCCCCCTTCTTGGCCTCAACCCCCCCGCCCCCGGGCCCCTGGGACGGAAGAGGGAAGGGAAGGGAAGGGAAGGGAAGGGAAGGGAAGGGAAGGGAAGGGAAGGGAAGGGAAGGGAAGGGAAGGGAAGGGAAGGGAAGGGAAGGGAAGGGAAGGGAAGGGAAGAAGGGATTGAAGGAGGGAAGGAGGAAGACAGGCAGGCAGGAAGGTAGGACGCTCCACAGAGAGATCCAGGGGTCTCCCTCTCTCTCCCTTCTTTCTCTCATTCCTCCCTCCCCTCTTTTCTTCTTTTTTTCCTTCTTTGAGGAGCGAGAAACAGGAGGGTCATCTTTCCATTTGGAACCTGCTTCTTCCTCTTCCTCTTCTTCTTCCCCTTCATTTTCCTCTTCTTTCCCTTGTTCTTCTTCCTCTCCTTCCTCTCCTCCTCCTCCTTCTTCTTCCTCTTCTCCTCCTTCTTCCTCTGCTTCCCCTTCTTCGTCTTCTTCTTCCCCTTTTCCTCTTCTTTCCCTTGTTCTTCTTCCTCTTCTTCCCCTTCCTCTTCCTCCTCTTCTTTCCCTTGTTCTTCCCCTTCCCCTTCCTCTTCCTCTTCTTCCTTTTCTCCTCCTCCTTCCTCCTCTTCTTCTCTGCTTCTTTTTCCTCCTCTTCCTCTTCTTTCCCTTGTACTGCTTCCTCTTTCTATTCTTCCCCTTCTTCCTCTTCCTTTTCCTCTTCTTCCCCTTCCTCTTATTTATTATTTATTTATTTATTTGCTTTATTTCTATACCGCATTTTTCAGCCTAATTTGGCGACTCAATGCGGTTTACACAGTAAACGTCTTCCTCTTCTTCCTTTTCTCCTCCTCCTTCCTCCTCCTGTCCCCTTCTTTTTCCTCCTCTTCCTTTTCTTTCCCTTGTTCTGCTTCCTATTTCTAGTCTTCCCCTTCTTCCTCTTCCCCCCTTCTTTTTCCTCTTTTTCCTCTTCTTTCCCTTGTTCTTCTTCCTCTTCCTCCTTCTTCCCTTCCTTCTTCCTCTTCTTCCCCTTCTTCCCCTTCCTCTTCCCTTTCCACTTCCTCCTCTCCTTCTTCTTTCCTTCCTCTTCTCCTCCTCCTCCTCCTCCTCCTTCCTCTTCTTCTTCTGTATTTATTTATAGCCCGCTTTTTCTTTCCACAATGAGACTCGAATCCTATGGAGAGCCTGCAGACAGCCCCTCAAGTTCCCATTGTCCGTCCCCTCGAACAAAGCGCCCCATCCTTGCACGGAGCTTCCCCCTCGCGAAACTCAGGCCAGAGCCGCGCCGTCCCTGCTGCGCCTGCGCAGTAGCCTTCTCCGAGCCGGGCGCTGTCCAGGGTGCTGAACGTCGCTTGTCTCCTTCCTGGAAGGCGCGTCCAAGCGTTCCTGGGGAGCCTCTGCTGAGGCTGATAGAGGGGAAGGAAGAGGGCAGCCTTTGGTGGCGAAAGGGGCTTCTAACCCCCTTTCCCGCCCCTCCCAGGGCCCTCCGGGTCCCCAGAGTGAATTTGGGACGGACGCTGGCTGCGGAAACCCGGGCTCAGCTCGCAGCAGCCTCCAGAGACCTTTCGGCGGCAGGAGCCGTCTTTTTCCGAGATGAATTGTTCATTCCCTTTAAACTGTGTTTAATGCAAAATTTATCAGCTTGGTATAAATATAGACCCGGCGCTCAACGCGATCCCAAATCTCAGCGCCTCTCTCTCTCTCTCTCTCGCTCTCTCTGTCTTTCTTTTTTGTGGAAGAGACAAAGGCAAAGTGAGCCCCCCTTTTGCGACACTGCCCCAAAGGAAGGGACTTCTCTGTTGTTCATGGCGTTGACATCACATCGAATCGAATCTCAGGGCTGGAAGAGACCCTCAAGGGTCATCCAGTCCAACCTAATTCCACCATGTGATCCCTCCCGGCAGATGGCCACCTGGCCTCTGCTTAAAGACTCTTGTCTATTTATTTTTTCTTTACAGTACTTATATTATATACTCGAAGGTTTTCATAGCCGGAATCACTGTGTTGTTGTGAGTTTTCCAGGCTGTACGGCCATGTTCCAGAAGCACTTTCTCCTGACGTTTCACCCACATCTATGGAGCCCCTGGTGGCGCAGTGGGTTAAACCCCTGTGCCGGCAGGACTGAAGACTGACAGGTTGCAGGTTCGAATCCGGGGAGAGGTGGATGAGCTCCCTCTATCAACTCGAGCTCCTCATGCGGGGACATGAGAGAAGTCCCCCACAAGGATGATAAAAACATAACAATCATCCGGGTGTCCCCTGGGCAACGTCCTTGCAGACAGCCAATTCTCCCACACCAGAAGCAACTTGCAGTTTCTCAAGTCGCTCCTGACACGACAAAAAAAAAAAAAAGAACCCACATCTATGGCAGGCATCCTCAGAGGTTGTGAAGTCTCTTGGAAACTAGGAAATGGGGTTTATATATCTGTGGACTGTCCAGGGTGAGAGAAAGTACTGTTGCCTAAAACCTAGCACGTCCCAATAAAGGATTCCCCTAGGCAGCAAGCAGCTAGGCTTTGAAGCTGCAAGGCTATTCAATGCTAATCAAGTTGGTCGATTGCAACATTCGCACTTGCCTCAAACAGACAAGAGTTCTTTCTCCCACCCAGGACATTATTCCACAGATATATAAACCCCACTTGCCTCATTTCCAAAAGACCGTTTCGCTTGCCATCAATGCAGGCAAAATGTCAGGAGTGAATGCTTCTGGGACATGGCCATGCAGCCTGGAAAACTCACAACAACCCAGTATTTATATTCCGCCCTTCTCACCCCAAAGGGGACTCAAAGCAGATCACAGAACACATATATGACAATGACAAGTCAGACAACTGTACATAGATAGAGGTATTCTGTTTCCCCGAAAATAAGACAGTGTCTTATATTAATTTTTTGCTTCAAAAGATATGCTAGATCTTATTTTCAGGGGATGTCTCATTTTTCAATGAAGAAGAATTCCCATTTAGTGTTGAACAAAGAAAAAATGAACACCTATTATATTCTGTACAGTAGTTGTCAGTATATAATAAATATACTGGCCCTCACATGCAGGACCACAAAAAATAAGGGCAATAAAGTACCTGGCTCCCACACACTGCCTAGAGACTGTACTGACCTCCCAAAGCAGTTCCCATAGCACTTCAACAGCAGGGAAAGTATTGCAGCTTCTGGCCACCAGGGGGAGGATGCTTTCAAACAAAAACTTTGCTAGGTCTTACTTTCAGGGGAGGCGTTATATTTAGAAATTCAGCAAAACCTCTACTAGGTCTTATTTTCAGTGAATGTCTTATTTTGGGGGAAACAGGGTATGTTATAGGCTTTTCCCATCTTCAGCACCTTGGAGGCTTGTGCTCAGTTCCAGCCACTGGGGGATGCTGTCGCTCCACCTTCGTTGCCGAAGAGCTTTGTTCAAACTGGAATGTGGTGTTTGTTCAAGCTGGAATGGATACTGACAAGCTGGAATGTGTCCAATTCTGGGCACCACAATTGAAGGGAGATATTGACAAGCTGGAATGTGTCCAGAGGAGGGTTGTGCTGGGGGACTTCAATGTCCACGCCGAGACCACCCTATCGGGAGCGGCTCAGGACTTCATGTCTACCATGGCAACCATGGGGCTGTCCCAACAGGTATCTGGCCCCACCCACAGTGCTGGACATACATTGGACTTGGTTTTCTGCCAGGGATGGGAGGAAGGTGGCGGTGTTGAGGAGTTATCCATCTCTCCGTTGCCATGGACCGACCACCACCTGGTCAGCTTTAGATTAACTGCACCCCCTAACCTCTGCAGAGGTGGAGGACCCATTAAGTTGGTCCGCCCCAGGAGGCTTATGGATCCGGATGGATTCCTGACGGCTCTTGGGGAATTTCCTGCCGCCTCGGTTGGTGATCCTGTTGATGCCCTGGTCGCTCTCTGGAATGGGGAGATGACTAGGGCAATAAACACGATCGCTCCAGAACGTCCCCTCTCAAGTAGCCGAGCTAAACCAGCTCCTTGGTTCACTGAGGAGCTGGCAGCGTTGAAGCGAAAGAAGAGGGAACTAGAGAGCGTGTGGCGTTCGAATCCGAGCGAGCCAAATCGAACACGGTTTATGTCCTTCTTAAGGGCATATGCCGCGGCAATAAAAGCCGCAAAGAAGACCTTCTTTGCGGCCACTATTGCGTCTGCAAAGAACCGTCCGGCCGAACTGTTCCGAGTTGTCAGAGGCCTGTTAAAACCCACCATTCAGGATGGGTGCCCTGATGACTCGGCAGCTCGCTGTGAAGCCTTTGCTCAGTTCTTTGCAGACAAAGTCGCTTTGATCCGCTCTGGTCTGGACACCATATTAACGGCAGTCTCTGAGGATGTAACACGAGCATCTGCTTGTCCGGTTTTGATGGATTCATTTCAATTGGTTCAATCCGAGGATGTGGACAAGGTGCTTGGAGGAATGAGAGCTACCACATGCATCCTAGACCCCTGCCCATCCTGGCTTCTGAAGGAGGCCAGAGGGGGATTGGCCGAGTGGGTGAAGGTGGTGGTTAATGCCTCCCTCCGGGAAGGCATCTTTCCAGCCAGCTTAAAGCAAGCTGTAATAAAACCGCTGTTGAAGAAACCATCACTGGACCCCACTCAATTCGTCAACTTCCGGCCTGTTTCCAATCTCCCCTTTTTGGGCAAAGTCCTGGAACGTGTGGTGGCCTCACAACTCCAGGCATTCTTGGTAGACACGGATTATCTGGATCCGGCACAGTCTGGCTTCAGGCCGGGGCACGGTACTGAGACAGCCTTGGTCGCCTTAGTGGATGATCTGCGCCGGGAGCTCGACAGGGGGAGTGTGTCCCTGTTGGTGCTTCTGGACCTCTCAGCGGCCTTCGATACTGTCGACCACGGTATCCTTCTGAGACGCCTCACGGGAATGGGTCTTGGAGGAACTGTTTTACAGTGGCTCCGCTCATTCCTCGAGGGTCGGTCTCAGAAGGTGTTACTGGGAGACTCCTGTTCAACCCCACAACCTTTGTCTTGTGGGGTTCCTCAGGGCTCAATATTGTCTCCCATGTTGTTTAACATCTACATGAAGCCGCTGGGTGAGATCATCCGGAGTTTCGGAGTGCGATGTCATCTGTACGCGGATGATGTCCAACTCTGTCACTCCTTTCCACCTGCTACTAAGGAGGCTGTCGAGGTCCTGAACCGGTGCTTGGCCGCTGTGACGGTCTGGATGGGGGCGAACAAATTGAAATTGAATCCAGACAAGACAGAGGTACTCCTGGTCAGTCGCAAGGCCGAACAGGGTATAGGGTTACAGCCTGTGTTGGATGGGGTCGCACTCCCCCTGAAGACGCAGGTTCGCAGTTTGGGTGTGATCCTGGACTCATCGCTGAGCCTGGAGCCCCAGGTTTCGGCGGTGACCAGGGGAGCATTCGCACAGTTAAAACTCGTGCGCCAACTGCGCCCGTACCTTGGGAAGTCTGACTTGGCCACGGTAGTCCACGCTCTGGTTACATCCCGTTTGGACTACTGCAACGCTCTCTACGTGGGGTTGCCTTTGAAGACGGCCCGGAAGCTCCAACTAGTCCAACGTTCGGCAGCAATGATACTAACGGGAGCGGAGCGCAGGGAGCATACAACTCCTCTGCTGCACCAGCTCCACTGGCTGCCGATCTGCTACCGGGCTCAATTCAAAGTGCTGGCGTTGGCCTTTAAAGCCCTAAACGGTTCTGGCCCAACTTACCTATCCGAACGTATCTCGGCCTATCAGCCCGCCAGGACCCTAAGATCTTCTGAGGAGGCCCTGCTCTCTATCCCGCCTGCTTCACAGGTGCGGCTGGCGGGTACGAGAGACAGGGCCTTTTCTGTGGTGGCCCCGCGGCTATGGAACGCCCTGCCCTTGGAGGTAAGATCAGCCCCTTCATTGATGATATTCCGAAGAAGATTGAAGACCTGGATGTTTAAGCAGGCATTTGGTTAACCCAATGCAACGAATGGTAACTGACTAAAGGACTGGCAACATGGATGACGAACTGGATCACGTTTTTAGTTAAGAGTCGAACTGGATTGGTATTGATGTATGAATTGTGTTTTTATGTTTTTTATGTTTTTTATGCTTTTAACTTTTTTACTGTTGATTGTTATATTATGTTGTAAACCGCGTTGAGTCGCCGGCTAGGCTGAGAAACGGCGGTATATAAATATAGCAAATAAATAAATAAATAAATAAACTAAAATGATCAAGGGTCTGGAGAACAAGTCCTTTGAGGAGCGGCTTAAACAGCTGGGCATGTTTAGCCTGAAGAAGAGAAGGATGAGAGGAGACATGATAACCATGTATAAATATGTGAGAGGAAGTCATAGGGAGGAGGGAGCAAGCTTGTTTTCTGCTGCCCTGGTGACTAGGACACAATGGAACAATGGTTTCAAACTACAAGAAAAGAGATTCCATCTGAACATTAGGAAGAACTTCTTGACTGTGATAGCTTTTCAGTGATGGAACTCTCTGACCTGGAGTGTGGGGGAGGCTCCTTCTTTGGAGGCTTTTAAACAGAGGCTGGATGGCCATCTGTCGGGAGTGCTTTGAATGCAATATTCCTGCTTCTTGGCAGGGGGTTGGACTAGATGGCCCATGGAGTTTTTTCCAACTCTATGATTCCTTGATCAAATTGCCAACATTTTTCTGGCATTTCCTTATGGGTGCCTTAAATACTTCCCCGCTTTATTGCAATGTTGTTGTTCATTCGTTCAGTCATTTCCGACTCTTCATGACTTCATGGACCAGTCTACGCCAGAGCTCCCTGTCGGTCGTCACCACCCCCAGCTCCTTCAACGTCCATCCAGTCACTTCAAGGATACCATCCATCCATCTTGCCCTTGGTCGGCCCCTCTTCCTTTTTCCTTCAATTTTCCCCAGCATAATTGCAATACCTATTTATATACTGACACTGCTGTTTTCGAACTGCTTGATAGGCAGAAGCTGGGTTAAAGGCCAGGAGCTCACCGTGACCTAGGTTTCGAACTGTCAACCTTTTGATTGGTAAGATATAGCAGTTAGCCTGCTGTGCTAAAGCCCGGCCCTGCACAACCCTTGTTTACAAGCTGCCTCCACTGCTCTCATGATTCCACACCATTGAAGAGCATCGAACTAAATTCCTTCTACATGGAGGTGCAGCCTTCCTCAGTCAGTTCAAAGCCTGCTTCCTAAGCAGGAGCCAAGGGGGAGGGTTGTGTTCCTATAGGCATGAAAGAAAGGGGTATCA
Source organism: Anolis sagrei (assembly GCF_037176765.1). Classification (NCBI taxonomy): domain Eukaryota; kingdom Metazoa; phylum Chordata; class Lepidosauria; order Squamata; family Anolidae; genus Anolis; species Anolis sagrei. Next base: position 20,128,154 of record NC_090030.1, on the reverse strand, counting down.
TGTCAGCCCGCCGGCTGCGCATGTGATGTAAAGGCACCCGTCGCTCAGCATCAGGGAGCGGTTTGATGGGAATGTGGGTGACAGGATGCTGGCCCAAATTACCAAGGAGCGGGTGCTACTGTGGAAGTGAAGGGGGGTGGGGAGGGCTGCCTTGTGGTCACCAATTAACAGCCAAGGAGGCTTTGTCCCCACAGACCGGGCCTGAGGCTCTTCTAGTTGGGTGTGAATGGGAAAATGTAGTCTTTCAAGATTTCAAGAAGTCATGGAGTTAGAAGAAGAAAGCTTTGAGTAGGCAGAAGCAAACTTGGGCCTTCCAGGTGTTTTGGACGTCAACTTCCACCATTCCTAACAGCCTCAGGCCCTTTCCTTTCCCCCCTCAGCCGCTTAAGCGGCTGAGGGGGAAAAGGAAGGGGCCTGAGGCTGTTAGGAATGGTGGGAGTTGAAGTCCGAAATACCTGGAAGGCCCAAGTTTGCCCATGCCTGGCTTAGACACAAGAAATATCGTCTTGTGCAGGATGCTGACTTCCTTGGCTGGATCTTTCCATTTTTCTTCCCCTTCTACCTTCCTGATGCTAACTGCTGTCAAGCTGACTTTGATTCCTACTGATAGCAAAATGAATGAGAAGCCTCCTCCTCCTCCTCCTCCTGCTCAGGCATTGCAAGCACAGGGAGGCCTATGGAGTTCGCCCCTCTCCATCAGGTCATCCGCTTTGGCCTTGAGGGCTTGCTGCTGTGCCAAGTGGCCAGCTGTCAAGATCATCTCAAAGGAGGGAGATGCTCCTCTTGGATTATTGTGGCTACAGGGCATTTCACAACGTGGAAGCCTGTATTCTGACTCTCTATAAAAACAAAATTGCAAAAACATGACAGGAAATATAGGCAGGAGGAGGAGATAAGATGCTGGGCAGTGAAAGAGACCGTAGGGTTGCTGTGCGTTTTCTGGGCTGTATGACCATGTTCCAGAAGCATTCTCTCCTGACATTTCACCCACATCTATGGCAGGCATCCTCAGAGGTTGTGAGGTCTGTTGGAAAATAGGCAAGTGAGGTCAGGCATGTAGCCGGGGGGGGGGGGCTTGAGGGGCTTTAGCCCCCCCCCCCGAAATTCTCATGGTGGTTCGTGCATTATTTAAACTATTATGTGTATTCATATCATGATCTGATCACCATACTCAATATATCCCATATGCATGGGGGCAGGCATGTAGCCGGGGGGGGGGGGGGGGGGCTCGAGGGGCTTCAGCCCCCCCCTGAAATTTTCATGGTGGTTCACGAAAAGGCCTTATTGGTGCATTATTTAAACTGTTATGTTTATTCATATCATGATCTGATCACCATACTCAATATATCCCATATGCATAGGGGTATTGGGGTAATGATACAAAAGGTTGCTAGGCTAGACCCTCTTTCACTCAGACTCAGCCCCCCCCCCGAAACTCAGCCCCCCCCCCCCCCGAAACCCCCCCCTGAAAAAAATTCAGCCTCCCCCCCCCCGAAACGAAATCCTGGCTACGGGCCTGCATGGGGGTATTGGGGTAATGATGCAAAAGGTTTGCTAGGGTAGACCCTCTTTCACTCAGACTCAGCCCCCCCCGAAACTCAGCCCCCCCCCGAAACCCACCCTGAAAAAGCTCAGCCCGCCCCCCCTCCCGAATCGAAATCCTGGCTACGGGCCTGAGTGAGGTCTATGTATCTTTGGAATAATGTCCAGGGTGGGAGAGAGAACTGTTGTCTGTTTGAAGCAAGTGTCAATGTTTCAATTGGCCACCTTGATTAGAATTATAGAATTATAGAGCTGGAAGAGACTTAATGGGCTATCTAGTCCAATTCCCTGCCAAGAAGCAGGAAAATTGCATTCAAAGCACCCCCGACAGATGGCCATCCAGCCTCTGTTTAAAAGCTTCAAAAGAAGGAGCCTCTACCACACTCCGGGGCAGAGAGTTCCACTGCTGAACAGCTCTCACAGTCAGGAAGTTCTTCCTAATGTTCACATGGAATCTCCTTTCTTGCAGTTTGAAGCCATTGTTCTGCATCCTAGTCTCCAGGGCAGCAGAAAACAAGCTCACTTCTTCCTCCCTATGACTTCATCTCACATATTTATACATGGCTATCATGTCTCTATTCAGCCTTCACTGGCCTTGCAGCTTCAATGCTTTGCTGCTTCCTGCCTGGGGGGATCCTTTGTTGGGAGGTGATAGCTGGCCCTGATTGTTTCCCGTCTGGAATTCCCTGTTTTCTGAGTGTGAAAGAGAGTGAAAGAGTTTGCTGGGCTGTATGGACATGTTCCCCCCTGATGTTTCACCAACATCTATGGCAGGTATCCTCAAAGGTTGTGGTGTAAGTTGGAAACAAAGCAATTAGGGTTTATATATTTGTGGAATGTCCAAAGTGGGAGAAAGAACTCCTGTTTACTTGCGGCAAGTGTGAATGTGAAGTGTGAGGACTTGCAGCTTCAAGGCTTGGCTGCTTCCTGCCCAGGGTAATCCTTTGTTGGGAGGTGTTAGCTGGCCCTGCTTGTTTCCTGTCTGGAATTTTCCAGTCCTTTGAGTGTTGCTTTTTATTTATTGTCCTGATTTTAGAGGTTTTTTTTAAAAAAAAATACTGGTAGCCAGATTTTGTTCATTTTCATTGTTTCCTCCTTTCTGTTGAAATTGTCCACATGCTTGTGGATTTCAATGGCTTCTCTGTGTAGTCTGACATAGTGGTTGTTAGAATAACTCAATTTATTTGTTTGTTTGTTTGTTTATTTATTTATTTGCAACATTTATATGCCACCTTTCTCACCCCGAAAGGGACTCAGAGCGGCTTACAAGATATAAGAGAAGTCAGCCATAGCAGAGCACCTGATGAACCAACCTGAACCAACCTGGACACAGCATATTATTTGAGAGCACAGAAATGCTGGACCACTCTCACAACACAAAGAAACCATACCTGCTGCAGCAGCATTCCTAGCAGAAGTGCCTGGCAAATTTCCCCAGGCAAAGAGTGCCATAGGTTGAGAGGCTCATTGGTCCTCACCTGAAGGCCTTCAGAAAGGGCCACCATCCTGACTAGCAGTCTGTTCCTGAAACCGGGTGCTTTCCTGGCATTATAAGGCATGGCCAAAGAAACCATCTTGGATTAGCCCTGAGTAGTTGCTCAGCAGAGGAAGAAACCCCTGCCTGACCAAAGGGAGGCAAGGAGGGAGTATCTGGGCTGCAGCAGCCAAGAGGCAGAAGCCCACTCATTCCATGTCATGTCCCCCTCCCCTTCTTCACATCCCCTCCCTCTCCCCTCATTCCCTTCCTCTTGTCAAGTGCAGACCTTCCCCTTCGGATGAGATCTTGGCCTGATTCTGTCTCCTTCTGGATGATGCAGCTACATGACCTACCTACTTGTCTGTTTGCTTTTCAAAAATGGTTCCCCAGATGAAAGCGTCTCAGCTCTGAAAAATATACCCCCCCCCCCCAACAGTCCACAGAACGGTGGAAAAAGGGCAGTCAGTGGTGGTGTTTGCATTGCATGAATGGAATGTTTGACTAATACCTGCTATGAGGAGGAAGAAGGCATGACTCTCTTTGAAGGGTAACAGAAGTTTGTGGGGTGGGAGGGGGGAGAAAGCTCTGAAACCGGATTGGCTCCAAAGCCTCTCATGCTGCAAAGACCACCCACTTGCCCTGGGGAGCCCATGAATGAGGATCAGGGATTTGTGTTAGGTTTCATCCCTGAACTACACAAGTCTCCTGTGCCACCAAGTTAACAAAATGGCTTTGTCTTTCTTCCTCCTTCTTGCCACTGTCTCCTCTCCCTTTGAAGATGTAGCAATGGATTCCCTGTGGGGGAACTTCCCTTTTAAAGGTATTTTTATTGTCGTGGGCTGGCCATGTGGTTTTTCACCACCATTGTATCTCTTCTGCTTTTTCTTCCTTCCACTGAGGATGTACACTTTGCCTCTCTCCTTAGGCAAAATATAGCTGCATGGATTTTTTGATTTTTTACTCTTTTAACTCATTAGACAATGTGACTTGGTAAACTAGTTAGCTCAGTCCTTCCAGACGAGCAGGAACTCGCTGTGCTTGGAAGGCAAGCCCTGTGTTGGGCTTGCACAAGTCTCTTGTGTCATCAAGTCTCCAGTCCTCAATGAGTAGCTAGACTAGAGATAGGATTAGGCTGAGAGATTCCTCCCCCCCCCCCACACACACACACATTCCTATGACGTGTCAAAACAACATTGTTTTAACTCTTCCTCCTTGCCACTGTCTCCGCCCCTTTGGTGATATAGCATTGCAATTCTGTGAGAAAACTTCCTTTTTACTGCCCTGGGCTGGCGATGTGGCCTTGCACCATTTTTCAGTCTCTTCTACTTTTTCTTTCTACCGATGAGGGTGGACATTTTGCCTCTCTTTAGGCAAAATGTAGGTAAAGGTAAAGGTAGTCCCCTGACATTAAGTCCAGTCATGTCTGACTCTGGGGTGTGGTGCTCATCTCAATTTCTAAGCCGAAGAGCCAGCGTTGTCCGTAGACACCTCCAAGGTCATGTGGCCGGCATGACTGCATGGAGCGCCGTTACCTTCCCGCCGGAGCGGTACCTATTGATCTACTCACATTTGCATGTTTTCAAACTGCTAGGTTGGCAGAAGTTAGGCCTGACAGCGGAAGCTCACGCCGCTCCCCGGAATCGAACCTGCGACCTTTCAATCAACAAGCTCAGCAGCTCAGTGCTTTAACCCACTGCGCCACCGGGGGGCCCCGGGGGCCCCCTAGGCAAAATGTAGCTGCATGGATATTTTTTTACTCTTTTACCTCTTTAGAAGATGAGATTTAGTAAGCTAGTTATCTCCAAGACCTTTTCTATCTAGAATGTATTTCTTTTACTTCACTAAATATTTTTGAACCTAAAGTTCTGATTCTGCCATCCTGTGCCATCCTAAGGAATGGAAGCTTATCCCAGCTCATTCCATGTTAGTTTCTTTTGGTTATGAAGTTTGTTTCTGGTACTCTGCTATATTTATGGTGGAATCTCCCCAACTGAGGGTTATTTTTGAGCCTAAAAGCTCAGATTCCCCAACATTTGGAAGGGATGCCCATGCTTTGAGTTGGAATGATGCTGAGGGCCTAAATTTCCTTGCCTTCATGGACAACAGTTCCAGCCTTAACTGTTTGTGCTTGCCCTAAATCAAAGCTAGGGGCTGCTGTTCCAAAAGCAGGGATCCTGGCCCACTTGCTGTGCCAACATTGGGACATTGTCCTCATAAAGGGGTAGGTTGTCCCCCACCCCCAGGGGGGAGAAAGAGGGACACAGAAAGAGGGTGTGGGCCAGGTCCTGTTTGGGTGACAAAGAGACCCCTCTGACTTCACAGGAACAGATATGCAGCTGAGGACTGGCATCCCTGCCATCCGTTTGCATGACCCTTCCATCTCCAAAGTAAATGGGACACAAATGCCCCAAAGGGAGTTGATTAAAGCTTTTTATGAACAATAAGTGGCCTTAACAAACACTCAGCGAGAGAGTCACAGGGAAATTTGCCTTCCGGGTCATCTGTCTTTTTGTATCCATTCCGTGTATGTGTGTGCGCATATACACTTTGATGTGGTCCCATGTTCCCAAGTCCCTTCCTTTGTGTGGCATTAATTCCACCCCAGTAATGAACATGTTTTGTGCTTCCATCTTTTTGCAACAGAGTTCGTCCCTGTACACCGCTGAGGCTTTGAGCTTCAGGGCCAAGAAAGCAGCAGGACATTGCTGAGTGGGAGCAGCGGCAGAACAGTTGGAGTCTGTGAGAGATGTCTGTGTGTATGTCAAAGAGAGAGAGAGAATGGGGGTGCATCCCTCCCTCTTATGCTCCCCAGTTCTTACCAGGTTTGACATGAAGTGAACCAGGGTCTTGGTTCACACATAAACTCTTATGTAGATCTGAGGAATGACAGGTAGAGAAGCAAAGGCACAAAACCCTGGCGATGCCATAAGAAGAGCTGGATTCCCTTCGCCCAAGTCTCCTGATGCAGCAGGAATGGAGCACTCAACTCGCAAGAAGGTGAACAAAGCAAAGTCCTGGCTCATAGGGCCCTCCCCGAAGTCAGAGCCCAAGATTGCCATACATTTGCAAGGTCAAAGCTTCCTTCTGCAATCATCACAGAGCAGCGGGTGCTCAATCTTTCTCTTTCTATTTCCATTTCTTTCCAAAGATAGGGAGTAATTACACCCTTGGCCAACAATGCATGGCTCCTGGATGGGTCAGTCATGGGCTGTGAGTTGCGGAAAGAGCCAAGGGAGGAAGGAGGGCGCAAGGCAGAGACTAGTGAAGGGAAGATGGCGAGGAACGTCACATTGCCAGGGCTCTGCCTTATTCAGGTAGAGATGAACCAAACTCCCAGTTTGTGTTAAACAATTTAATTAAAACAGCACTTACTTTCTGGCTGTTTTAATAGTCCAAAACATAAAACATAAATATAACACTCAGCAAACAGTCAGCAAACACTGTTGCAGGTTCAAGATAACACTGTAGTGAAAAGGTCCAGTCAGTGGTCAAACGACAAGAGTTCAATGAGCCAAGTCCAGGGTTCAAGAGTCTATACCATAGTCAAAAGCCAGTCCAAAGATTCAAGGTTCCAAATGTTCAGGAGACAGGTCAGAACACCGAAAATCCACAAACCTGGGGGAAAACCAGCAGCATCTAACACCAAAATTAAAACAAATACTTTTCTCCTGAAGATCAGTCCCAAGGCTAGCTCCTTATATCTAGAAACACCCAGCTGCAACCCATCTCTTGCATACCTCCACCCTTAATTGCTTTCACCCATGAACTCTTACTTACAGATTACTCAACCCTTTAGAACTAAGACTTACATTAACCCTTCCATCACCAACTGCTAGGCCTACCACCACCAACCACCATCAACTGCAGAACATGATACATGACAAGGAACAGCCTGGGAAAGCGATCCTTCCTCACTTGAGTCCAAGTTTCATTGCCCTGGGTGGAACATTTGTTCTCTGCCATTGTTCTCTTCTGCCTTTTCTTCCTTCTAATGAAGACGCAGTTTGCCTCTCTTTGTAGGCAAAATGTAGCTGCATGGATTTTTTTTTACTTTTTACCCTTTACTTCTTTAGAAGATTACATTTTGTAAGCTAGTTAGCTCTAAGGCCTTTTCTATCAAGAATGTATTTCTTTTACTTCAATAAATACTTTTGAGCCTAAAGTTCTGACTCTGCAATCCTGTGCCATCCTAAGGAATAGAAGCTTATCCTAGCTCACAGCATTTAAGTTTCTGCTGGTTATGAAATTTACCTCTGGTACTCTGTTATATTTATGGTGGAATCACCCCAACAGGGTTATTTTGAGCCTAACAGCTCAGATTCCCCAACAAAGTGCCTCGTAACAACAATCCTGCAGTAGGTTGCTGTAAGTTTTCCAAGCTGTAGGGCCATGTTCCAGAAGCATTCTCTCCTGATGATATTCAATATGCCCAAATGTGAACACTGGTGGAGTTTGGAGAAAATAGAATATTGACATTTGGGAGTTGTAGTTGCTGGGATTTATAGTTCACCTACAATCACAGAGCATTCTGAACCCCACCAATGATACAATTGGGCCAAACCTCCCACACAGAACCCCCATGAGGGCCACAGCAACGTGTGGCAGGGGACGGCTAATCTTCAATAAAAAAAGGATTGTTTTCCTACTCGACGTGTGGTATTTTAAAATTCCTGTTCTGGAGTGCAACAGAGAGCACTACACATTCCATGGAAGGGATTAGGGAGAGAGGCAATGTGATGAAGCCATCTCCAAATACCTGAAGGGCTCTCAAGCAGAGGATGAAATGAACTGGATTTCTATTGAAAAGAGAACCTCCAGCACAGGATCCGAAACAGCAAAGAAAGAGGGTTCCAGCTAAGCTTTAAGAGGAACTTCCTGGCATCACTCCGGGATGCAATCTAGGTCAGAAGCGTATTTGTTAATGGCTTCTTCCGAGAGGGCCCCCAAGGCAGCCTATTAGGCAGAGGGAGGGCTGACAGGAGAGAGAAGCATTTCCAGATAGGAAAACCCAACCCCCTTCCTCATCGGGAGGGTCCAAAGGGGGCTGCATGAGAATGCAAAGATGGTCAAACCTTCATTTTTTTCAATCCAAAGGGAGAATTGCATTCGCCTTCTACCTACAGCCGATTTGCAGCCTGAAGAACCAACTCCCAGGGTGAATGGAATTTTCCAGAGTGGTCGGCTCAGCCGATGGACAGTCCAGGCCCGGAGACTGAGCGCAGCTTCTTCCTCTTGGTCAGCAGGGGCCACCCATCACACGGCCAAGGACACTCTGTCTCTGAGGGCCCCTTGCCACTTGACAGGTCACTTGAAGGGACCTCAGAGGCCTCTGAGTGATAGGCAGCTCATGATGACATTTGCCTGCCCCCTCTTCCACCCACTTACAAACCATGCAGGCTGCAAAGAAGACACACCACCACTGTGGCTATCAAGCCATAGCAGGTTCTTTTAGCGTAAATTAAATATTCTCTGAGGGACGTTGGGACTTGTACACATTGCACATTAGTACAGGCTTGTTTCTGAGCCAGCGGTGTCCCCAGTTCGAAAACATGCTTAGAGATTCAGCATCGCAGGAGTAAAGAGAGCATTTTGCAGAGACAACTCACTGAAAATCGGTTTATTATTATCTCATTTCAAAGATTGTTAGGGCGAAGAGGGCAATCATGGGAGACACTGTGCAGTGTGAATGTGAGTGAGGTTTAGGCCCATCCTACATGACCATATACTCTAGATCAGTGTTTCTCAACCTGGGGTCGGGACCTCTGGAGGGGTCGTGAGGGGATGTCAGAGGGGTCGCCAAAGCCCATCAGAAATAACAGTATTTTCTGTTGGACATGAGGGTTCTGTGTAGGAAGTTTGGCCCAATTCATTGGTGTGGTTCAGAATGCTCTTTGATTGTAGGTGAACTATACATCCCTGCAACTACAACGCCTAAATGACAAGGCCTCCCCCCCCCCCCCCCCAAGCTTCACCAGTGTTCACATTTGGGCATATTGAGTATCCATGCCAAGTTTGGTCCAGCTCCATCGTTTGAATTCATAGTGCTTTCTGGATGTAGGTGAACTAGAACTCCAAAACTCAAGGTCAATGCCCACAAAATCCTTCCAGTATGTTCTGTTGGTCACAGGAGTTCTGTGTGCCAAGTTTGGTTCAATTCCATTGTTGGTGGAGTTCAGAATGCTCTTTGATTGTGGGTGAACTATGAACCCCAGCAACTACAACTCCCAAATGACAAAATCAACACTACCACCCCAACCCATCGGTATTCAAATTTGGGTGTATCGGGTATTTGTGCAAAACTTGGTCCAGTGATTGAAAATACATCCTGGATATCAGATTCATAACAGTAGCAAAATTACAGTTGTGAAGTAGCAATGAAAATAATTTTATGGTTGGGGATCACCACAACATGAGGAACTGTATTAAGGGGTCGTGGCATTAGGAAGGTTGAGAAACACTGCTCTAGATGATCAAAGCAGATAATCCACATAATCTGCTTTGAAATTGATGATATGAGTCTACACTGCCATTTAATCCATTTCAAAGCAGATAATCTGGGACCAGATACTGGGATATAGAGCTGTGTAGAAGAGGCCCCCTGGTGGTGCAGTTGGTTAAACTGCTGAGCTGCTGAACTTGCTGACCGAAAGGTTGGTGGTTCAAATCCTGGGAATGGGGTGAGCTCCTGCTGTTAGCCCCAGCTTCTACGAACCTAGCAGTTCAAAAACATGCAAATGTGAGATCAATAGGTACCGCTTCTGTGGGAAAGTAACGGCGCTATGTGCAGTGACACTGGCCACATGACTTTGGAGGTGTCTACGGACAACGCCAGCTCTTCGTCTTAGAATTGGAGATGAGCAGCACCTCTCAGTCAGATATGACTAGACTTAATGTCAAGGGAAACCTTTACCTTTACCTTAGAAGGGGACTGGGAGCTTTCCATGAGAAAGGACTGATGAGGGCCAATTGGGAACTTTGACACTGTACTCTATGGGGAGTGAGTAAGGACTCAGGGGTAGAAAACCAATGTTTTCCCCTGCGCGATCTTCATTAGCGACTTTTGCAGAGCTGTAGTAACTTAGGGAAATAAAGTTCAATTTCCAAGACTTCTTGTGAGTGGGTCTGGATTTGCTGAAGGGGTTCTGGAGGCGGGGCTGTCCTTGCCCCTCCCCCACAGCCCCCTTCCCCCACAAAAGCCTGACTTTGTCCCATTGTCCTCTGGCACCCGGGCCTCTGTGGAGCCATTGTTGGGCACATAAAGGGCCTGTGTCTGTCTTGCTCCGGGCGAGGCTCTGCCAGCCAAGCCTTCGGGGATAAAGGATGCCATAGAGAGAGGAGCACAAGGCCCCCCTTTTTGGGATGGGTGGGGCCGCACCTGGAGGGGAAGATCCACCCCAAAGGGACAACTCCTTTGCCTGGAAATCATAGAATCATAGAGTTGGAAGAGACCTAATGGGCCATCCAGTCCAACCCCCTGCCAAGAAGCAGGAATATTGCATTCAAAGCACCCACGACAGATGGCTATCCAGCCTCTATTTAAAAGCTTCCAAAGAAGGAGCCTCTACCACACTCTGGGGCAGAGAGTTCCACTGCTGAACAGCTCTCACAGTCAGGAAGTTTTTCCTAATGTCCAGATGGAATCTCCTTTCTTGTAGTTGCTCCCTCCTCCCTCTGACTTCTTCTCACATACTTATACATGGCTATCATGTCTCCTCTCAACCTTCTCTTCTTCAGGCTAAACATGCCCAGCTCTTTAAGTCGCTCCTCATAGGGCTTGTGCTCCAGACCCTTGATCATTTTAGTCATCCTCCTTTGGACACATTCCAGCTTGTCAACATCTCTCTTCAATTGTGGTGCCCAGACACCACATGGGCCATCTAATCCAAATGTCATAGAATCATAGAGTTGGAAGAGACGACATGGGCCATCTAGTCCAATCCAGAATGGAAAAGCACAATCAAAGCAGTTTCAACAGATGGCCATCCAGTTTCTGTTTAAAAGTTTCCAAGGTAGGATATTCCACCAGACTCTTAGGCAGAGAGTTCCACTGCTGAACAGCTCTTACAGTCAGGAAGTTCTTCCTAATGTCCAGGTGGAATCTCCGCTTCTGCAATTTGGACCAATTTCTCCAAGTCCTAGTTTCCATGGCAGCAGGACACAAGCCTGCTCTCTCTTCATTATGACATTCTTTCACATATTTATACATGGCTCTCATATCTCCTATTAGTCTTCTCTTCTGAGGCTAAACATACCTAACTCTTTGACCCTTTCAGTCGCTCTCCTCTGGACTCCTTCCAGCTGTCAGTATCTCTTTTAAACTGTGGTTCCCAGAATTGGACACAGTGTGATTCCAGGTAAAGAGGTCTAACTAAAGCAGACCAGACATGGGCAAACTTCGGCACTCCAGGTGTTTTGGACTTCAACTCCTAAAATTCCTAACAGCCGATAGGCGGTGATGTATATCTACATTTATACTTGGCTTCTATGGAAATGAGTAAACAGATATGGGACTTTGGGAATTTTTATGTCTTTGAAAAAAGCTCAGAAGATAAGAAGGTCATTCTGTGCTTGGCTAGGTTTGCTTTACCAGCCAGAGAAAATAATTCACGACAATGGAAGGGAGCAACTTTGACAACTCAGCACACAGGCTTTAAAAATGGGGATATCTGTTTTGAAAATATAGGGAGGTGTAAAATCTCATGAGGCCCCTTCTGCACTATTATATAATCCAGATTGGATTATAAGAGTCTATATAGCCATATAATCCAGTTCAAAGCAGATAGGTTGCTGTGAGTTTTCTGAGTTGTATGGCCATGTTCCAGAAGCATTCTGTGTGTTATTGTTTATATGTAAGTTATATTAATTGTACTGTTTTATTTGCTTGCTTTATTTTATTTTATTTTATTTGTCGTGTCAGGGAAACCAGTCAATTATATTACATTTCTAACAGAACAAAGCAAACAAACAGACAAAATACAAAATGTGTGATTTGGTAATTGATTAAATGTCCTTTGACCAGTATCTGGCCACTTGGAGTGCTTCTGGTGTTGCTGCAAGAAGGTCCTCCATTGTGCATGTGGCAGGGCTCGGGTTGCATTGCAGCAGGTGGTCAGTGGTTTGCTCTTCTCCATACTTGCATGTCGAGGATTCCACTTTGTAGCCCCATTTCTGAAGGTTGGCTCTGCATCTCATGGTGCCAGAGCTCAGTCTGTTCAGTGCCTTCCAAGTCGCCCAGTCCTCTGTGTGCCCAGGGGGAGTCTCTCATCTGGTATCAGCCATTGGTTGAGGTTCTGGGTTTGAGCCTGCCACTTTTGGACTCTCGCTTGCTGAGGTGTTCTAGTGAGTGTCTCTGTAGATCTTAGAAAACTAGTTCTAGATTTAAGTCGTTGACGTGTTGGTTGATACCCAAACAGGGGATGAGCTGGAGATGTCTCTGCTTTGGTCCTTTCAGTATTGGCTGCTACTTCCCGGCGGATGTCAGGTGGCGCAATACCGGCTAAGCAGTGTAATTTCTCCAGTGGTGTAGGGCGCAGACACCCCGTGATAATGCGGCATGCCTCATTAAGAGCCACATCCACTGTTTTAGGGTGGTGAGATGTGTTCCACACTGGGCATGCATACTCAGCAGCAGAGTAGCACAGCGCAAGGGTAGATGTCTTCACTTGTATCTGGTTGTGATCCCCAGGTTGTGCCAGTCAGCTTTTGTATGATATTGTTTCTAGCACCCACTTTTTGCTTGATGTTCAGGCAGTGCTTCTTGTAGGTAAGAGCATGGTCCAGAGTGACTCCCAGGTATTTGGGTGTGCTGCAATGCTCCAGTGGGGTTCCTCCCCAGGTGATCTTCAGAGCTCGGGATGCTTCTCTGTTCTTGAGATGAAAGGCACATGTTGTGTTTTAGATGGGTTGGGGATCAGCTGGTTTTCCCTATAATAGGCAGTAAGAGCACCTACAGCACCTTTGCTTGCTGTTTTGTTTTTACTGATGTGTTGTTGGGCTTGGCCTCATGTAAGCCACCCCAAGTCCCCTTGGGGAGATGGTGGCGGGGTATAAATAAAGTTTTATTTATTTATTATTATTATTATTATTATTATTATTCTGACCTGACATTTATGGGAGGCATCATTAGAGGTTATGAGGTCTGTTGGAAACTGTCTGTCTGAGGTCCAACAGACCTCACAACTTCTGAGGATCCCTGCCACAGATGCAGGTGAAATGTCAGGAGAGAATGCTTCTGGAACATGGCCATACAGCCCAGAAAACTCACAACAACCCAATGATTCCAGCCATGAAAGCCTTCGACAATTCAAAGCAGATAATCTGGATTTTATATGGCAGTGTAGAAGGAGGCCTCAAATACACAATTTGAAATTGAAAGGTCAGACCAGTCGCCTCCTCTCCTTCTCCCTCCAAGTGAGACTTAAGCAGCTCCCCCCCGCCCCCCCGGCCTTTCTCTCCTCCTTGCTCCCTCCTTCTCTCCTTCTTGGGTCATTTATTCTGGCCTCACTCCTGGCCTCAGCCTCATAAACAACGCCACTCCACCCCTCCATTAGCCTGGCCTCGCTGTCCTCTTGGGTGGACAATCCCTGGCATTGTCTGCAAGGGAGGCTCTGAGAAGGGATGGACTCCAATGGTGCCTCCCCACCCCCACCTCAAAAAAAGAAGTTTCTTCTCTCACTGGACAAGACTTCAAGTTTTGCGCCTGGTTTTTACATTCCAAAACAAAATGTTTTGGTGTTTTTTTAGCAACCCTTTCATACTGTATTTTGTTTTGCTCTGATGCAGAATGAGATTGCACTAGATCAGGCACAGGCGCTCCAGGTGTTTTGGACTTCAACTCCCATCATTCATAACAGCATCAGGCCCCTTCCTTTTCCCCCTCAGCCACCTAAGCCTGCACTTGATGGACTTTTGGGGGTCTTTTCTATGATAAGCGTTGGATGTTTGGATTTGTTTGTTTCTTCATGTCAGGAGTGACTTGGGAAACTGCAAGTTGCTTCTGGTGTGAGAGAACTGGCGGTCTGTGAGGACGTTGCCCAGGGGACGCCTGGATATTTTGATGTTTTATCATCCTTGTAGGAGGCTTCTCTCATGTCCCCATATGGGAAGCTGGAGCTGATAGAGGGAGCTCATCCGCCTCTCCCCGGATTCGAACCTGCGGCCTGTCGGTCTTCAGCCCTGCCGGCACAGGGGTTTAACCTACTGCGCCACAGGAGGCTCCTATTCCAGCCATGAAAGCCTTCGACAATACATTGGGGTTTGTTTGTTTTTTCGTGTCAGGAGTGACTTGAGAAACTGCAAGTCACTTCTGGTGTGAGAGAACTGGCGGTCTGCAAGGACATTGCCCAGGGGATGTTTGATGTTCGACCATCCTTGTAGGAGGCTTTTCTCATGTCCCCATATGGGGAGCTGGAGCTGACAGAGGGAGCTCAACCCACTCTCTCTGGATTCGAACCAGTCCTGCAGGCAGAAGGGTTTAACCCATTGCATCACTGAGTTATATGAGTTGGGATTTTGGCCTGCATCAATAGGAGCATAGTGTCTAGGTCCAGGGAAGTAATGCTACCCCTTTATTCCGCCTTGGTTAGACCACACCTGGAATATTGTGTCCAATTCTGGGCACCACAACTCAAGAGAGATATTGACAAGCTGGAATGTGTCCAGAGGAGGGCGACTAAAATGATCAAGGGTCTGGAGAACAAGCCCTATGAGGAGCGGCTTAAGGAGCTGGGCATGTTTAGCCTGAAGAAGAGAAGGCTGAGAAGAGATATGATAGCCATGTATAAATATGTGAGAGGAAGCCACAGGGAGGAGGGAGCAAGCTTGTTTTCTGCTTCCTTGGAGACTAGGACACAATGGAACAATGGCTTCAAACTACAAGAGAGGAGATTCCATCTGAACATGAGGAAGAACTTCCTGGCTGTGAGAGCCGTTCAGCAGTGGAACTCTCTGCCCCGGAGTGTGGTGGAGGCTCCTTTTTTGGAAGCTTCTAAACAGAGGCTGGATGGCCATCTGTCAGGGGTGATTTGAATGCAATATTCCTGCTTCTTGGCAGGGGGTTGGACTGGATGGCCCATGAGGTCTCTTCCAACTCTGATTCTATGAGTCTACATTGCCATATAATCCAGTTCAGTGTGGATTTTATACAGCTGTGTGGAAGGGGCGAGAGAGAGGGAGGACAAACTTAACGAGAGCCCACTTGCTCTGATGCGCGCGCATCTTCGCGTTCCCGCAATTGGGGAGGGGGCGTGTTTGGGGGCGTGGCGAGGGCGCTGGGGGCGGTCCCTTTAAGGGGCTTGGCTGCCACCCCAGGGCCCTTTTCTTGGCCGTGGGACTGCGGAGCCCAGGCAGTCAGCACAGCAGCCAGGCAGATTGACAGGCAGGACTTTCTGAGGAGAGGAAGGCGGCAAGGGATTCACGCCCCAGAAGAGATGGGTGAGTTTTCCGACCCCTGCAACGCCCCCCACCCTGAAAGGAGGGCTGACAGCCAGAGCTTTTGGAAGATTGAGCCTCTCAGAACAGAAGCTGCTTGCAGGCATGGGCAAACTTCAGTTTAAGCGGCTGAGGGGGAAAAGGAAGGGGACCGAGGCTGTTGGGAATGATGGGAGTTGGAATCCAAAATACCTGGAGGGCCCAAGTTGGCTCAAGCCTGCTCTAGAGGTTTATGGCTGCTTCTGTCAATTACCTTATTATTATTATTATTATTATTATTATTATTATTATTATTTATATTCTGCTCTATCTCCCTAAAGGGACTCAGGGCAGATTCCAAACATAAAAGGCAAACATTCAATGCATTTGAACATTAGGAAAAACTTCCTGACTGTGAGAGCCATTCAGCAGTGGAACTCTCTGCCGTGGAGTGTGGTGGAGGCTCCTTCTTTGAAACGTTTTAAACAGAGGCTGGATGGTCATCTGTCTGGGATGCTTTGAATGCGATTTCCCAGTTACTTGGCAGAATGGGGTTGGACTGGATGGCCCATGAGGTCTCTTCCAATTCTCGGATTCAATTATTCTACTAGCCGTCCCCTGCCACGTGTTGCTGTGGCCCACATGGGGATTCTGTGTGCCCAATTCTATCGTTGCTGGGGTTCAGAATGCTCTGTGATTGTAGGTGAACTATAAGTCCCAGCAACTACAACTCCCACGGGCATCACCACCAGGAAACACAGTATTTTTTTTTTTTTGGTATTGGGGGTTCTGTGTGGGAAGTTTGGACCAATTCTATCATTGGTGGGGTTCAGAATGCTCTCTGATTGTAGGTGAACTATAAGTCCCAGCAACTACAACTCCCAAATGTGAAGATTCTATTTTCCCCAAACTCCACCAGTGTTCACATTTGGGCATATTGAGTATTCTTGTAGCGTTTGGTCCAGATCCATCATTGTTTGAGTTCACAGTGATCTCTGGATGTAGGTGAACTACAATTCCAAAACCAAAGGACACTGCCCACCAAACCCTTCTAGTGTATTCTGTTGGTCACAGGAGTCCTGTGTACCACGTTTGGTTCAATTCCATCACTGGTGGAGTTCAGAATGCTCTTTGATTGTAAGTAAACTATAAATCCCAGCAACTACAAAATGACAAAATCAGATTTTTGAGTGATGGTCACTACTTGGGTTAATAGGTGTCTTGTGTCCAAATTTGGTGTCAATTCATCCAGTGGTTTTTGAGTTCTGTTAATCCCACAAACGAACTTTACATTTTTATTTATATAGATGAAATACCTTCTGAATTCCAAGGCCCCAAGTTTGCCCATGCCTACTCTATCCTCTACAAACCCCAGGATTGAATAGCTGTAATCCATAGCAGTCAAAGAACTGTGGTTGGGCAGAAGGAAAATAGACACAAGCCAAACGTGTGGGTTTAGCCCTGTTTGCATTATTATTTCCCTCTCTTCTATGTTTTGCTTAAGAGCCAAGAAAGAGCAAGAAAAGGGAGAGGAATGCCGATCTTCTCATGCGCTAGGCATGCACGGCCCACCCATCCAAACACATCCTTCATTCAAATATCAACAATACATCAGGGAAGGCTTCTGGACATTAGGAAGAACTTCCTGACTGTGAGAGCTGTTCAGCCGTGGAACTCTCTGCCCCAGAGTGTGGTGGAGGCTCCTTCTTTGGAGGCTTTTAAACAGAGGCTGGATTTCATAGAACCACAGAATTGCAAAATAATAATAATAATAATAATAATAATAATAATAATAATCTTTATACCCCGCCACCATATCCCCCAACGTGGACTTGGGGCGGCTTACATTATGCCAAGCCCAAACAATAAATTACCACAAGAGACCACATGGGTCCTCTAGTCCAATCCAGAACTTCTTCAGGCTAAATATGCCCAGCTCTTTAAGCTGCTCCTCATAGGGCTTGTTCTCCAGACCCTTGATCATTTTAGTCACCCTTCTCTGGACACATTCCAGCTTGTCAATATCTCTCTTCAGTTGTTGTGCCCAGAGACCACATGGGCCAACTAGTCCAAATGTCATAGAATTGGAAGAGACCACATGGGCCATCTAGTTCAATCCAGAATGGAACTGCACAATCAAAGCAGCTCCAACAGATGGCCATCCCATCTCTGTTTAAAAGTTTCCAAGGAAGGATCTTCCACCAGACTCTGCTGAACAGCTCTCACAATCAGGAAGTTCTTCCTAATGTTCAGATGAAATCTTCTCTCTTGTAATTTGAACCCATGGCTCTGAGTCCTAGTTTCCAGAGTAGCAGAACACAGAGCTGTTGAGCAGTGGAACTCTCTGCCCCAGAGTGTAGTGGAGGCTCCTTCTTTGGAAGCTTTTAAACAGAGGCTGGATGGCCATCTGTCGGGGATGCTTTGAATGAAAATGTCCTGCTTCTTGGCAGAATGGGGTTGGTCTGGATCTTCCATGAGGTCTCTTCCAACTCTAGGATTCTATGATTCTAAGACTGTGGATTTCTTTCTGGGACATGTGAACCTGGCAATGAGCAGCCCACACTGAAATGATAGCAGCTCTGTGGGGCAAAAGAAGGGGTGCTTCTGCTACTTAATTCCATCTCTCCTGGAACCAGTGCAAAGATGTAGGAGCCTCTTGCAAAGACCCCTCCTCAGCAGCGGAAGAGAGGTCCAGAGCCCAGGAACAACTCCTGTTTCCTTGGCAACCAGAGGCAGGAGCATCATCGGGAAGAGAGGAGGCTCAGTGGGCTGGAGGGGTTGCTGGTGGGTAGAAGGTAGGGAGGGTGGCATTGGGTGGCATAGGGGATCCTGCCTGGCACACAGGTGGGAGCACATGTGGAATCCCAGCTGGCAGGTCCCTCTGCTTTGTAAGAAAGCGGTTTTCCTGGCTTTACGGTTCCAGCATAGTCTTCAGACTATCTCCCTGTGCATATGCAAATAGATGGGAGAGTGACCAGCTCGGCAGCAAACTCTGGCCCCCTCCATGCAGCTGGGTAAATGTTTTCCCTTGACGTTAAGTCCAGTCGTGTCCAACTCCGGGGGTTGGTGCTCATCTCCATTTCTAGGAGCCAGTGTTGTCCGTAGACACCTCCAGGGTCATGTGGCCGGCATGACTGCATGGAGCACTGTTACCTTCCCACCAGAGTGGTACCTATTGATCTATTCACATTTGCATGTTTTCGAACTGCTAGGTTGGCAGAAGCTGGGGCTAACAGTAGGAGCTCACCCCGCTCCCCGGTTTCGAACCTGTGACCTTTTGGTCAGCAAGTTCAGCAGCTCAGCAGTTTAACCCACTGTACTACCAGGGGCTCCTATGAAATTCATATTGAACTGAATTATATAGCAGTGTGGACTTAGATAATCCAGTTCCAAGTAGCTAATGAGCCCCCGGTGGCACAGTGGGTTAAACCCCTGTGCCGGCAGGACTGAAGACCGACAAGTCGCAGGTTCGAATCCGGGGAGAGGTGGTGAGCTCCCTCTATCAGCTCCAGCTCCTCATGCGGGGACATGAGAAAAGCCTCCCACAAGGATGATAAAAACATCAAATCATCCGGGTGTCCCCTGGGCAACGTCCTTGCAGACGGCCAATTCTCTCACACCAGGAGTCACTCCTGACACGACAAAAAATCTCCATAATATCAATACCTATTGATATTATGAGTTATATGGCTGTGTGGAAGAGCCCTCTGTTGCATGGCACCATGTCATCAACAACAACAATGCAACACTTTATTTATATTCCGCTCTATCTCCTCGAGGGGACTCAGAGCAGATTTCAATATACACAGATAGGCAAGCATTCAATGCCTCGAATACAGTGGAATAATAATGACACACAAATACATAGAACAAAGGTAAAGGCTTCCCCTTTCATCTCCAGCTTCTGGAGGTAGTGCTCAACTCTGGCCATGGGGAGGTGCTCTTGTTCCATTTCCGAGCCAAGGAGCCTGGTGTCCATAGACACCTCCTGGTTGTGTTGACGGCATGGCTGCATGGGTACCTTGTTGTTGTTGTTGTTGTTTTAAAAGGTATTGTATTTGTTGTAGTTCCTGTTTTGAACATAACATCTCCCTTGTTTAGATTTCTGGTCTTTGCATAGGCTACTTTTTGCTTTTGAAGTTTACTATCTTCGTCCACTTGTTCCAATGTGTCTGTGGTCCCTTCCACATTGTCATATAATCCAGATTATCACAGCAGGTAATCCACATTATCTGCTTTGAACCAGATTATATGAGTCTACACTGCCATATGGAGCCCCTGATGGTGCAATGGGTTAAAATCTTGTGCTGGCAGGACTGCTAACCAAAAAAAATGGTGGTTTGAATCCATGGAGCGGGGTGAGCTCCCACCTGTCAGCTCCAGCTTCCCATGTGGGGATATGAGAGAAGCCTCCCACAGGATGGTAAAACATCCAGGCATCCCCTGGGCAACATCCTTGCAGATTGCCAATTCTCTCACACTAGAAGCGACTTGCAGTTACTCAAGTCGCTCCTGACGCACACAAAAATTGCCATATAACTCAACTGGATTGTATATGGAAGTGTAGAAAGGGCCTATCTGTGTGTTTACAGCTGCAGTCCAACATAGTGTAGGATAAATAAGAGGGGCTGTCTTTCAGGCTTTCAAAGATCCAGCCCCACCAGATTCTGCTCAAGGGGGGAGCTGTTTGTTGGTGGGAGGTGGCCAGGGAGAGGAGGCGGCGGGGGGGGGGGGGGATGACTCCCCCTCCCCCTGCTGCTTGTGCCTATTGTTTAGCCTGGGAGCACAAGGCCTGGGATTGTGTGCAAACAAGGGGCTCTTTCTTTGATCTGTGCCAACAAATCTCTCTTCTCCTCCCCCCCCCCATCTCCACCACCACCCCCTCTGCCTCCTAGACCCCCCCTTCCTCCTCTTGCTGCTGGGTGCAGCGTTCTGAGTGTGTCCTTTGGTGTGCAACAGGATGGCAGCAACTTGGCTAAAGGGATAGGCACCTGACTGACCCATCTAGAGCATCCCTCCCCACACACATTTTGTCACCCCAGTGTTGAGGCTTAGGGAGTCCCTAGTGTCTTCCTCCCAATTAGATACTAGATACAGGAGATCTAAACTACAGCTTTATTACTGGCCAGAGTAAAACTGAGGGTGAACAGCAAAGGAAAAAAAATGTGCCACCAGATCTGAGTCGCAGCTTGGTACTTTTATAGTCCAAAACAAAATAATAATAATAATGATGATAATAATAATAATAATAATAGGTAAAAGGTAAAGGTTTTCCCCTTTATATCAAATGTAGTCGTGTCCGATTCTGGGGGGTGGTGCTCATCTCTATTTCTAAGCCAAAGAACTGGCATTGTCCATAGACACCTCCAAGGTCATGTGGCCAGCATGACTGTATGGAGCACCATTACCTTCCTGCCGAAGCGGTACCTATTGATCTACCTATTGGCTGGCATGACTTCATGGATCGCTGTTACCTTATCGCCGGAGCGGTACCTATTGCTCTACCCACATTTGCCTTTCAAACTGCTAGATTGGCAGAAGCTAGGGCTAACAGTGGGAGCTCACCCTATTCCCCAGATTTGAACTACTGATCTTTCAGTCAACAAGTTAAGCAGCTCAGGGGTTTAACCCACTATGCCACCAGGGCCTCCAATAATAATAATAATAATAATAATAATAATAATAATAATAATAATATATTTGTATCCTGCCCTACCTCCCTGAGAGGACTCAAAAACATGTGCTTGCAAAGCCTTTTCCCCATTCACACATCTTATGGGCACCTCTTATCCATATCTCCCTCTCTCTTCCTCTCCTGCGCTTCCCCTCCCTTCTCTTCAGGTCAAAACTTTTACCTCTCTCTCAGTTGCCTATCTAAGACTCCTACTGAGCTCTGTTTTGTCTAGCAGAGACTGGCAGAGTGAACTTAGATCTATGTATTGTCGAAGGCTTTCATGGCCGGAATCACTGGGTTGTTGTAGGTTTTTTCGGGCTATATGGCCATGGTCTAGTGGCATTCTCTCCTGACATTTCACCTGCATCTATGGCAAGCATCCTCAGAGGTAGTGAGGTCTGTTGGAACTAGAAAAAAGGGTTTATATATCTGTGGAATGACCAGGGTGAGAGAAAGGACTCTTGTCTGCTGGAGCTAGGTGTGAATGTTTCAACTGATCACCTTGATTAGCATATAATGGCCTGACAGTACCTCTCAACAAAAGTTTGCTCCAGGCACTGTCAGGCCATTATATGCTAATCAAGGTGATCAGTTGAAACATTCACACCTAGCTCCAGCAGACAAGAGTTCTTTGTCTCACCCTGGTCATTCCACAGATATATAAACCCTTTTTCCTAGTTCCAACAGACCTCACTACCTCTGAGGATGCTTGCCATAGATGCAGGCGAAACGTCAGGTGAGAATGCCTCTAGACCATGGCCGTATAGCCCGAAAAAACTTACAACAACTCATTGAACTTAGATCCTCTTTTCAAATCTTCTTATTCTCCCCTTCCTTTTGTCTCAATCTTCCTTTTCACTTTCTTAAAACTTTATTCTTAAATTCACAATTCTAACATTTCATCCTCTTCACCAGGAAGTGTAAATCCTGCCCAGCAAAATCAGCGTTCAAGTGGAAGCCCCCGGCCCAAGGAGGCTCCCGTGTGTGAATGCAAAGTGGAGCTGGCCAGGAACTGATCACAGATCCTCCTCTGAAGCAGAGAGAGTTATTGGTGGAGAGGTTGGAGTGGGGTCTAATGCTTTTAGGACCCCAATGGGCATATGGATCTCGGGGGCCTCTCTGCCTTTCCAGAGAGCCCCAAACAAAAATTTGCTGCACCAAACATTTCTCAATAGGGTTTGCATATGTGAATACTGTGGGGTGTAAACGGTCTGCATTTCAGGACTGTGTTTTATGTAATGCTTGTAAGAACCCCGGGTGAAGAAGGCAAGACACAAAGGGAGAGGGGCAAGCAGAGTCCAGCAGGCAAACAAGGGAAGGCAGAGGAGTCAACAGATGAAGGGACAGAGTAAGTGTCCCATGATGCTTCCCGTGCAAAAGTGGGCCACAGTGGAGACATCTCTTACAATGGGATCAGCTCATAGAGTGACTATGTATTGTCGAAGGCTTTCATGGCCGGAATTACTGGGTTGTTGTAGGTTTTTTCGGGCTATATGGCCATGTTCTGGAGGCATTTCTCGTGATGTTTCACCTGCATCTATGGCAAGCATCCTCAGAGGTAGTGAGGTCTGTTCCAACAGTTCCAACTAGTTCCAACAGACCTCACTACCTCTGAGGATTCTTGCCATAGTCAGGAGAAATGCCTCTAGAACATGGCCATATAGCCCGAAAAAACCTACAACAACTCATAGAGTGACTCCTTCTTGTATTTACATTGTTGGCGGTGGGCACATGGGCATCGCATGAGGTCAGCTGAGGCTGCCTTGGCTCCCAGCCCAGGACAGCGGTGGCCAAGGAGCCAAGCACAAGCCAGTGGTCCCCACCTTGGGCCCACCCCCTAACCCTCTCAGATGCCACAGTCTTGGAGGGGAAACAAACCCAGCCTCAAGCCTGTAGTGGTGACTTGTGCCCTGCTTGAGAGGCGGAGAGGAGAGGGGTGCCCCCCTCCATGAGTGAAGACGCAAAGAGTCCATCCATTGTTTGGAGCCTGTCCCCTCTTGTCTCTGGGCAGCTCGGCCCTCCCCGGCAGATAGGAGAGCAATGAGCTTATCCTCCCAGAACAAACCCCCTCTTGTCCTCCATGGTGCCAACGAGAGATCAGCACAGGCTGCCGCCTTGACCCCTGACCCCCTCCTTTTTCAGATGGGCTCATTCTCTGGGAGTGAGAAAAACACTCCAGGAGGAGGCGGGTCGGCAAAGGGCCAAAGATGGGGAGAACCACCTTATTGGGGAATCTGAGCTGTTAGGCTCAAAAATATCTCTCAGTTGGGGTGATTCCACCATAAATCTAGCAAAGTACCAGAAGTAAACTTCATAACCAGCACAAACTTAGACGCCGTTTGGTGAAACTGGGATAAGCTTCTATTCTTGTAGAGTCAGAACTTTAAGTTCAAAAATATTTATTGAAGTAAAAGAAATACATTCTAGATAGAAAAGGTCTTGGAGCTAACTAGCCTAATAAATCTCATCCTCTAAAGCAGTGTTTCTCAACCTTCCCAATGCTGCGATCCCTTAATACAGTTCCTCATGTTGTGGTGACCCCCAACCATAAAATTATTTTTGTTGCTACTTCGTAACAGTCATGTTACTACTGTTATGAATCATAATGTAAATATCTGATATGCAGGATGTATTTTCATTCACTGGACCAAATTTTCCACAAATACCTGATATGCCCAAATTTGAATACTGGTGGGGTTGAGGGGGGGGGGGGTGTTGAGCTTGTCATTTGGGAATTATAGTTGCTGGGATTTATAGTTCACCTACGATCAAAGATCATTCTCACCAACGATTGAATGGAATCAAATTTGGCACACAACAGAGAATACAAAAAGGGTTTGGTGGGCATCGACCTTGCGTTTTGGAGTTGTAGTTTACCTACATCCAAAAGCACTATGGACTCAAACAGTGATGGATCTGGTCCAAACTTGGCAAGAATATTCAACATGCCCAAATGTGAACACTGGTAGCGGCTTGGGAAAAATAGACCTTGACACTTGGGTGTTGTAATTGCTGGGATTTATACAGTAGTTTGCTTACAATCAAAGAGAATTCTGAACCCCACCAACAATAGAATTGGGCCAGATTTCCCACACAGAACCCCCATGACCAAAAGAAAATACTGTGTTTTCTCATGGTCTTTGATGACCCTTCTAACATGCCCTTGTGACACCCCCCCCCCCAGGGGTCCCAACCCCCAGGTTGAGAAACACTGCTCTAAAGAAAGGGAAAAAGTGAAAAAGAAATCCAAGCAGCCACATTTTGCCTAAAGAGGGAGGCAAAATGCGTCCTCACTGGAAGGAAGAAAAGATAGAAGAGATATGGTCAATGCAGGGCAATAAAACTTAAAAGAGGAAGTTTCCTCACAGAGATTCCATTCCTACATATTCAAAAGGGAGAGGAGGCAGTGGCTAGCAGGAGGAGGAAAGACAAAGCCCTTTTGGGAAACATGCATAGGGATGTGGTGGGGGAGGAATCCCTCAGCTAATCCTATCTCTAGTCTAGCTACTCATTGAGAACTGGAGACTTGATTACACAAGAGACGTACAGTCCAGGGATGAAACCCAACACACCTGAACCCCAGAACCAGGCTTATGGGCAATGTCGTACCCATAAACAGCAAGCAATCACACAATACAGGACCCAGGTTGTGAGGGCAAGGTGCCACTGCTGCTTCTCTTAAACTCTCCTTCCCTTTGCTCCCCTGGGACTGGCCATCTTGTGGCTTCCTTAGTGGCTCTTCCCAGAATCCCCTCCTTGCCAAAGCAGGTCCAGCTAATGCTGCCCCTTTGGTGACCCTCCTTTGACTTGGTACTTTACTGCTGTTTTATTGTGTGAGTTATCTGGTTGGAGCACTGTGATGGATGGAAAAGGATGCAGGTAAGTGAGGAAGTGGATAAATGCATCTCCTGAGAGTTCATTCTGCAGGAACTGAGCAGATGCCTCCTTTGAACAGCTGGATTCTATCTTCAGAAACACTGGGTCATATTGAGGGCACTGCAGGTTACAGCCCTGTAATGTTTTCTTTCCCTTCCTCTCCAATCAGGTGTAGTTTTATCTCACTCCACTGTTTCTGGATCTTTCCATTTCCTGTCATTTCTATTCGTCCACACCTTTGGAAGCATAGGTTTTCCCTTGTGGATCAGTTCTCAGTTTCCTTCTCTGTCTCTTTCTCCTTCCCTCTCTGCTCTGTGCAGGTTTGCTAGACTGCTGCGCCAGGTGCCTTGTTGGGGCCCCCGTTGCCTCTCTGGTAGCCACTGGCTTGTGTTTCCTGGGAGTGGCCCTCTTTTGCGGCTGTGGACATGAAGCACTCACAGGCACAGAGCATCTGATCGAGACCTACTTCTCCAAAAACTACCAGGACTATGAGTACCTGGTGGATGTGTGAGTATTCCCCTACTCCTTCCACAGTCAGGGGCCAGTCCTTGAGATGACTGGCTCAATCACGTGCAGAAAGCACTGGAACCCTATTGTGTATGTTGCACGGTTGGGATGGGGTTGGGTTCCTCAGAGTGCACAATATGCTCAACACATGTCACAAGGACTCGGCAACCCTCCCTGCCAAGCTTGAGGGAGGGTTTAGAGCCTAAGGTGTCAGAGCAAGGGGAACCCTTCTGTTTTGGTCAGGTTTCCTACCAAGTCAGAATGGGGTTGGTGACTCTGCTTTGGAGAAGGTCCTCCTTGATTCAAGCAGGATGAGCCAAACATCGGAAGGCTGGGATAGATTGGCCTGATCTCTTGGGCCATCTAAAATCCCTCTGCTGTGGCGTGACTTGACGCTATTGGGGAATCTGAGCTGTTAGGCTCAAAAATAACCCTCAGTTGGGGTGATTCCACCATAAATATCGCAGAGTACCAGAAGTAAACTTCATAACCAGCAGAAACTTATGTGAGATGAGCTAGGATAAGCTTCTACTCTTAAGTAGCACAGGAGTCCCAACTTTAAGTTCAAAATAATTCATTAAAGTAAAAGAAAAAACATTCTTGATAGAAAAGGTCTTGGAATTAAGTATTTATTTATTAATTAATTATTTACTGCATTTATATACTGCCTTTCTCAGCCCAAAGGCAACTCAGGGTGGTTCACAATTGGCAACAATTTGATGCCTCAATAATTATAAACAAATAAAACAAAGTATTGTCGAAGGCTTTCATGGCCAGAATCACTGGGTTGTTGTAGGTTATTTTGGGCTATATGGCCATGTTCTAGAGGCATTCTCTCCTGATGTTTCGCCTGCATCTATGGCAAGCATCCTCAGAGGTAGGTACCTCTGAGGATGCTTGCCATAGATGCAGGCGAAATGTCAAGGGAGAATGCCTCTAGAACATGGTCATATAGCCCGAAAAAAACCTACAACAACCCAAATAAAACAATCATAAAATACTATTAAAAACATTTAGCATAAAATATAAGAATATAAAAACCATACGAAGCCATAAAAACATTGTTGTGACTGTCTACTTGTCAAGTCATTATTCAATTGCATTGTCAAGTCGTTCCATGATTTTGCATAATTATGCCGCATTTGGGAAGAACTAGCTTACTAAATCTCATCTTCTAGAGAGATAAAGGAATAAAAAGTCCATGCAGCTACATTTTGCCTAGAGAAAGGCAAAATGTGCATCCTCGTACATAGAAAGAAAAGTAGAAGAGGCTGGAAAATGGTGGAGACAACATGGTCAACCCCAGGACAATATAAATACCTTTCAAAAGGAAATTCCATCACAGAATTCCATTTCGACATTATCAAAGGGGAGGAGGCAGAGTAAAGACAAAGTTTTTTGGGGGGAAAACATGCATAGGAATGTGGGGTGGAGGGATCCCTCAGCCTAATCCTATCTCTAGCCTAGCTATACATTGAGGTCTGGAAACTTGATGACACAAGAGACTTGTAGAGTCCAGGAATGAAACCCAACACAAACATCAGAAGGCAGGGATAGATTGGCCTGACCTCTCAGCCTATCTAAAATCCCACTACTGTGGCATGACTTGAGGCTAAAGAAGCAGGGTTTGATCCCCCTTTTGCTGCCTGCCAGGAATTTGTCTGAGAAGCTCTTGCACGTGGTTTGCTGCTTGTCGGAAGCCTAACTAGGGAAGGTGACAACCTAGCGCCCTTCTCTCCCTTATCTCCCTTTTCTTGCCCCTCTGCAGGATCCATGACTTCCAGTACGCCATTTACGGTGTCGCCGGCTTCTTCTTCCTCTTTGGAGCCCTCCTGCTGGCCGAAGGCTTTTACACCACGGGCGCTGTCAGGCAGATCTTTGGCGACTACAAGACCACCATCTGTGGCAAGGGCCTGAGCGCTACGGTAACAGGGGGCCAGAAGGGGAGGGGTTCCAGAGGACACCGGCAAGCTCACTCTATGGAGCTGCTCTGTCAGTGTCTGGGAAAGTGGCTAGGACATCCTGACAAGGTGATCTCATCTGCCTGCCCCTATCCCCCTTGTTCCTTTCCAGCTACCCAACACCATCACAACCCTTGGCACCACGAGGGGCATGAGACTGCAGCCCTGTCCAGAGCAGCCTCGCAGAGCAGCCCACCGAAGGGAGGGCCTCCCTGAAAGAAAATGACACTGTAGAGGCTACCCCTCCCTTGCGCCGCTGCTCCAATCCCTTGCCTTTTCCTTCCTCCCTCCCTCCCTCCCTCTGTTTAGACCAGGTGTATCCCTTATTCCCATTCCATTAGAGCCCATGCCCCTTGTCTTTACTGTTTCATTCACTCCTCTGCTTTTCCACCCCCACCCCCAATTGTGCCAACCCCTGTTTTGATGTCCCCTTGCTTACTTTGTCTTGGGGAATCAGAGCTATTAGGCTAAAAAAATAACCCTCAGTTGTCAAAAAATCCATGCAGCTACCTTTTGCCTAAAGAGGGAGGCAAAATGCGTCCCCACTGGTAGGAAGAAAAGATAGAAGATACAATGGTTGAGATCACATGGTTCACCCAGGGCAATAAGACTTAAAAGAGGAAGGTCTCTCACAGAGATTCCATTCCTACATCTTCAAGATGGAGCAGGCAGTGGCTAACAGGAGGAGGAAAGACAAACGCCTTTGGGAACCATGCATAGGAATGTGGGGAAGGAATCCCTTAGCCTAATCCTATCTCTAGTCTAGCTACTCATTGAGGATTGGAGACTTGATAACACAAGAGACTTGTACCGCCCAGGGATGAAACCCAACACTTAGTAATGGCCACCTTTGTCCAAAGAAATGAGGGGCTGTATCCAAATATGTCCCTGGAGCCAGAGCAGAGCCAGGCAGCAGCTATCCACCCTTACTGACCAGGATGAGCCCAGTTTCCTCCAGGGAAATATATTCACCTTTTTAGAGCCAAAGTAGATGTGGCAAAAGAGAAGCAGTTGCAAACCAAACGTAAGCATCTGACACCTCAATTTGGACTACCTATGTGACCTGTGGAGGTGTTTAAATGACAGGCAAGCCCCCACCTCCATATAACTGACTTGTGTGGCTTTGTGGGCTTCCTCTGCAAAGGCAGGAGAACCTGAAGCCGGTTTGCCCCAACCAGATCCATAGAACAAGTTGGGACAGTCCCCGAGCAGTGAACTGTGCTGTTAGAAAAACGGACTTTGCCTGTGACTCAAATGGGCATTTCTGAGCATGTCCCCTTTGTCCCGAAAGCCCTTGTGCTGCTGATGTAAAATGCCTGGATGCTTCAGTTACATTCCCTCAGCTGGAGAGGACAGGAGTGTCCTACATTATTTCCTCACCAGAAATAATCTAGCCAGTTTTCAATGGTGTGTTCCACATATGGACTGTGAGAAGGAAATATCCAAGTTCCTCCTCAGCCAAAGAGAGAGCAGAGCAGGAGGGTTTGGGTTGCTTTGGAGTTTTTGTTTGTTTGGTTGGTTGGTTTGTTTGGTTTTTTGTGTGGTCAAGACTAAATCTCGCACTCCCCTCCTTGGATTTTCAGCAATAGAGAACACTGGGCCAATCCCTTCAGCAGAGATTGGTCTCAGAAATGCCCATTTAAATCAGAATCCAACCCTTCTCCCAGAAACCAAGGCAGGGCCAAGCAGCATGCCATTTTCTTTCAGGATCCAATCATTTGTGCACCGCTTGGGTCGGGTGCTCCACGTCAGGCTCCCATCCATGTCCTCTAAGTCACACACACAACCTGGGCCACTATCCACACTTTGGAGGCATCCGAGGCATGCTCCATGAGGGCTATGAGCAAATGCCCAGTTGTATGAGGGAGTGGGGCTAGAAACAGCCATGTATCTTGCAGATCTCCATTAACAGAAGGTGCCTCTCTTTGACCATCTGGCCCATTCAAAAACCACAGCCCGCACAATCCAAATGTGCTCCTCAGACTCATCTTTAGCACCAGATGGATGTCCTCGTGGGCATCCTCTCTGTGCTGGTGGCTCAAAGCCCCAGCAACTGACCTGGGCACAAACTTTGCACTCTGAATCCTGGGTGGATTTGTCAACCACTTCAGGTGTGTGATCCCAGGAAGACATACACTTCCAGAACTCCTCCATTGATGAATTTAGCAAAAGGCCTTGGGCTGCCTTTATGAGTTGGTGCTCTCTGTGGCATCTCTGCTTAGCCTTTCAATATGACAATTGGCCAGAAGTGCCTCGTTGCCTCTCCGCAATGGGATGGGGCTTTCCGACATCCCTTCGGCCTGCAGATAGGTCTCCAGTCTCATGCTCCCGTGGCAGAAGGTGCCCGCCAGCCCATTCACGGCTCTGCCCCATCTCCCTCGTTTCAGTTTGTGGGCATTACCTACGCCTTGGCCGTCCTCTGGCTCCTGGTGCTGTCCTGCTCCGCGGTGCCTGTCTACATCTACTTCAACACCTGGACGACGTGCAACTCCATCGCCAACCCCAGCAAGACTGCTGCCGGCATTGGCAACCTCTGCACTGATGCCAGGATGTACGGTGAGTGGGGCACCGTTGGAACCTCCTAGACTCTGAGCCTTTCTTTAGGGCCAAAGTCCTGGAGATGGACCTAAACATGAACCATGAAGCAGTCTGTTCCAGTGTGGAAAAGATGGGATGGACTGGGCTGGAAGCAGTGGGAAATGTATACTGTCAGGTGGATGCTGGTATTTGGCCAGAAGGCAAATAGGCAAGGGCCACAGACAGGCAAAGGACCAGTGTTTTTCCAAACATGGCTTGATCCAGCGCATGGTCCCCTTCTGTCCCTTCACGTCCCATAAAACATCCATGCCACATGGGTGGAGCAGGAGGACTCTGCTGTGAAGGTGCCCCCCTTCTGCCCAGCCTCATTTTAGTTTGGATTTTCTTCCCTCTCACTTTCAAAAAACAGGAGTTTTGCCCTGGAATGCCTCCCCAGGAAGAGTCTGTGGCCAGAGCCTCCTCTCCGTCTGCAAGACATCTGAGGCAAGTTCCTATTTTCTCTTGAACTTTTCATGCAAACAGAGGAGGAATAAACAACTGGGCCCAATCCTCAGGGCCAACCCAGATACAGGCACTGAGGGTGGTGGTGATGGGACCAGTAATAGCATTACCTGCTCTCACTTTGGCCACAGGAGCAACAGTGCACTCAGTGCCAGGATGGAGGAGATGGGAAATGTGGGATGAGGCCATACTTTGAGGGCGGGCTCCAGGGCTGCTCTCCTCCTTATGCTGGGCTCCATCTGGGGCTGAACCCTCCACCATGACTCCCTCTCTCAGTCCTTGCCTTCCATCAAAGGCCCAGGACCAATGTTTGTGTCATTTCTCTGCAGTTCCAGATGACTTTCCACCTGTTTATTGCTGCCTTTGTGGGAGCTGCAATCACTCTGGTGGCCCTGGTAAGGCTGGCCTTGAGCAGCAATAGCAACGTTCTGTTGGGCGAGTGGGCTTATTAACAAAATACTCTTCTCATAAACGTACAGCAGAGTAATTTATCAGTAGTAGCATGACCCAGCAACAGTATCCCAAAGTGATAAAAAGAACAAAAACACACAGACCAATGTTATCTCTTCCTTAGGAGGCTTTTCTTTGTAGTAAAATAAAAGAGTTGCATAATTTACAATAACAATGTTTCCACAAGACAAATGAAGTTCTTTATACTTCCTTCTTTGCTTCCACGCTGGGCTTCTTTCTCATGTAGATAAACAGCTTTGCTCTCAGAGAGCCTCTTCTCATGCTGAACTTACATAGGAGCTTCACACAGAAGCCTTTTACACAGCAGCCAGCACACTGGAGCTTCACACACGAGGCCTTCAACCTGGGACTTCCATGCTGGGCTTCGTTCTTATGTAGAACTGAAGCTTCTCATACCAGATTTTCTCACACAGAGGCTTCTCTCACAGACTAAGACCTACCTCACACTATGAGGCCTTCTCAGAGACTGAGACCTTTCTCCCACTGAGGTTTACCTCAGACTGATGTCTACTAAGCTACAGGCACACCTGCTTGTATAGAACTGCAGCTTTTGCTGAGTCATTGCATCCATTAACCCTTTCAGTGCTTGAGTCACATTTTTGTAATTAATAATACCTAGTTAATTTTTAATTTTTAACCCGGAGCACTTTCACCAAAGCTTCTCACACACTGAGGTTTACCTCACACATCTCAGGATGACACTAGCTTGGGCCCACTGACTCTATCAGGCTTCCGCCTACTAACTCTTTCAGTGCTTGACTCACATTTTTGTAATTAATAATACCTAGTTAATTTTTAATTTTTAACCCGGAGCACTTTCACCAAAGCTTCTCACACACTGAGGTTTACCTCACACCTCTCAGGATGACACTAGCTTGGGCCCACTGACTCTAACAGGCTTCGGCCTAGTAACTCTTTCAGTGTTTGACTCACATTTTTGTAATTAAAACTACCTAGTTAATTTTTAATTTTTAACCTGGAGCACTTTCACCAAAGCTTCTCACACACTGAGGTTCACCTCACACCTCTCAGGACGACACTAGCTTGGGCCCACTGACTCTTAACAGGCTTCGGCCTACTAACTCTTTCAGTGCTTGACTCACATTTTTGTAATTAAAAATACCTAGTTAATTTTTAATATTTCTGACACGTTCATCATCTCGTTCATCATCTATTGCTAGATCTGAGATGGGAGGGGTCACTGGGGTCCAATGGCGTGGGCCATTTCCGTAGACCATTTCTCTCACCTCAAGCTCCTTGAG
Organism: Anolis sagrei; assembly: GCF_037176765.1. Classification (NCBI taxonomy): domain Eukaryota; kingdom Metazoa; phylum Chordata; class Lepidosauria; order Squamata; family Anolidae; genus Anolis; species Anolis sagrei. The sequence goes on along the minus strand of NC_090030.1, from coordinate 20,095,937 downwards.
CCACCAGACTAAAGGCTGAGAGGATGGCACCAAGGGAACAACATTTGAAAAGCAACCAGCCAACAAATTGCCTCAGCATGTAACCCAGGCTGGCTGTTAGGAATTGTGGGAGTTGAAGTCCAAAACCCCTGGAGGGCCAAAGTTTGCCCATGCCTGATGTAACCCTAACATGCAAAGACAGAGGGTGCATGCCATGGTTTCTCGTGATATCTCTTGTTTTCTCTCCTTCCAGCTCACTTTCATCATTGCCGCCACCTACAACTTTGCAGTCCTGAAGCTGATGGGTCGGGGCACAAAGTTCTAAGCAGCGAGGGAGAGGCACCGTCGCCGCCATTGCAAGATGCTCTCCCCTCCTCTAACTGCCAGGCTTTAACCCGAGACGGCTGCTCCTCCTCCGCGCCAAGTCTCCTCCTTTAACGCCGCTGCCTGACTCCCCATTTCCCCCCTTTTCCCCTCTAGAAGTTGTTTGGAGCGGAGCGAGCAAACGCAAAGGGAGACTCCATGCACCCCAAACACACACCTCTCCAGGGCGGATGGACTGTTGCTCCGTGACCCCTTGGCTCTCTCTCTGTCTTGGCCTCACAGCGGCCCAGGGCACCAAAATGATTCCCAGATAGCAAGACAGCGGGTCTGTTTCCTTATTCCTCTCCAGAGAAACCCCATCTGTTATGGGCCGAGGCCGTCCCTGGCTCAGAGAGAGAAGGGCATGAGCTCAAGAAGAAAGAAGAACTGGACATTGCTGGTCACTGCTTGGGTCAGCTGAGGGTAGGGGGTTGGAGCAAGGATCTTTCCACGATGGGAAGAGAGCACTGACCCCAACCAACCTAAGGCCAACGGGAGCTCCTTCTCCAACCAAAAGCAGGAAGGAGCTTGGAGACCTCTGTCTCATAGTTGTGGAAGGTTGTCCTTTTCTTCACACATTGAGCAGGGAAGAGCCAAAACATTCCTCTCAGGTACCCAAGGCTGCCATTACTAACCTGTTGGGCACAAACTGGTCTTCCCAAAGGAAGGGCTCAGCCATAACCAGCTATTTTTGAGCTTGCAGCACGAGAGGCTCCTTTGCCAAAGCGTCCTCCTTTTTGAGGGGCTCTCCTTGCCTTGTGCCTTCCCCTCTTCTGTTGGGACCTTCACAATGGTGCTCTTCTCTCCCTTTGCGTATACCTTTTGCAGTAACACTGTAATGTCTTACTCTTCCTGATGCCATGTTCATCATGAGGGCTCGTCCCCAGCCTGCCCCACTGACTTGGAGCTTCGTTCGCTGCACAAATTGTCTAGAATGGGAGAGTCGCAGGAGGAATTACAAGAACTAGAGCAGGCATGGGCAAACTTTGGCCCTCTAGTTGTTTTGGACTTCAACTCCCACAATTCCTAACAGCCGGTAGGCTGTTAGGAATTGTGGGAGTTGAAGTCCAAAACATCTGGAGGGCCATAGTTTGCCCGTGCTTGAATTAGAGGGTCCTCGTCTTGCATTCCATAATTCCCTTTTGGTAGAAAATTCGTCCTGCTGGTTGCATAGGGTTTATTTACTGGCACAACCAAAATCCTATGGAGCAACATCAACCATAGGTTTCCAAAGAGGGAGGCAGGTTGAAGAGGTACAGTGTGAATCAGGGAGGAATACTGAGGCCATCCATGCACACAGGGACCAAGAATGCGGGCAGCAGATTGGGACCTATGGGAGTGGGGAGGCAAGGATCCTGTCCAGATTGGGGACCACAAGGGACACCCTCCATCCCTTTCTCTATCACTTTAGTTTCAGTTAACACATAACCAGAACCTATGCTCCCCACCCCTTTCCTCCCCAACTCCCCTCCTTCTCCAGGAAATAAATACAAGGAGAAAAGAAGTAATTAATAAGCTGAAAGTCTTCACTCGTGATCTTGAATTTCAACTTTTTTTTTAACCAAACATAAGGGATTGTGTTTTTAGAGACTTACCTTACAAGGTGTATTTTATAAAAATTAAAGGAAATAAAAGTTTAGAATGTTCTGAATGAGAACCAGTTCTTCTTGCCGTTCCTCCCAGAGTGTTTTGTTGCCTGTGTTTGTGTCCAGGATTAGCTCAGGCCCCTTCCACCTCCTGCCCCATTGAAAAGGGAGGGGAATTGGGTTGACTGGGGGCTTAGACATGACCTAAACCTTCAGAGCAGAAGTTTTCAAACTAGGGGTCAGGACCCCTGGGGGGTCACGAGGGGGTGTCAGAAGGGTCACCAAAAACGACCAGAAAACATAGTATTTTCTGTTGGTCATGGGAGTTCAGTGTGCCAAGTTTGGTTCAATTCCATCATTGACCGAGTTCAGAATGCTCTTTGAGTGGAGGTGAATGATAAATCCCAGCAACTACAACTCCAAAATGTCAAGGTCTATTTTCCCCAAACTCCACCAGTGTTCACACCAGTGTTCACACTTACCTCTCTGCCTGTTTGCTGTTCCAAATGGTTCCCCAGATGAATGTGTTTCAGCTCTGAGAAATACAGCACCCCCCCCCTTTCAACAGCCCACAGAACAGTAGAGAAAGTGCAGTGGTGTTGTTTGCATTGCATGTATGGGATGTTTGACTAATACCTGCTATGAGGAGGAAGACGGCATGACTTTCTTTGAAGGGTAGCAGGAGTTTGAGGGTGAGTGGGGGAGAGGAAAAAACTCTCAAACTTGTTGGAAACATAAATGCCAAATGTGGTGTGGAAGGGATGGCCATTTGACCAGAGGAAAAACGAATCTGTTTGAATGAGTTTAATCTTCCTTAATCGACCTGGGGGTCGGAACTCCTGGAGGTCATGAGGGAGTGTCAGAGGGAACTCAAAAGACCATCAGAAAACACAATATTTTCTGTTGGTCACAGGGGTTCTGTGTGGGAACTTTGGCCCAATTATATCTTTGTTGGGGTTCAGAATGTTCTCTGGTTGTAGTTTAACTATAAATCCCAGCAAGTACAACTCCCACGTGTCAAGGTCTACTTCCCCCAAACTCTACCACTGTTCATATTTGGGCATATTGAGCATTCATGCCAAGTTCAGTCCAGATCCATCATTCCTTGAGTCCACAGTGCTCTCTGGATGTAGGTGAACTACAACTCCAAAACTCAAGGTCAATCCCAACAAACCCTTTTAGTATTTTCTGTTGGTCATGGGAGTTCTCTTTGCTAAGTTTGATTCAATTTCATCATTGACTGAGTTCAGAATGCTCTTTGAGTGGAGGTAAACAATAAATCCCAGCAACCACAACTCCCAAATGTCAAGGTCTATTTTCCCTAAACCCCACCAGTGTTCACATTTGGGCACATTTGAATATTTGGGCCAAGTTTGAAGTGATTCCACCATAAATATAGCAGAAGTAAATTTCACAACCAGCAGAAACTTGCAAAGCGGCGGAGGAGACAGTGATTAGCAGGAGGAGTAAAGATAAAGCTCTTTTGGGAAACACATGGAAAAGTGGGGAAAGGAGTCCCTCAGCTTTGCTTTGTGTCTTGCTTAGCTACTCATCGAACTCTACCAATGATGGTATTTAATCTACCAATGATGGTATTTAATCAAACTTGACACACATAACTCCCTTGACCAATAGAAGATACTGGAAGGGTTTGGTGGGCATTGACCTTGAGTTTTGGAGTTGTAGTTCACCTACATTCAGGAAGCACTGTGGATGCAAACAAGGAAACTTGATGTCACAAGAGATTTATGCAGTCCAGGGATGAAACCCAACACCTACTCCTAATACAGTGGTTCTCAATCTTGTTAATGCCACAACCCCTTAATACAGTTCCTCATGTTGTGCTGACCTCCAACCATAACATTATTTTTGTTGCTACTTCATAACTGTAATTTTGCTACTGTTTGAATCGTAATGTAAATATCTGATATGCAGGGAGTATTTTCATTTACTGGGCCAAATTTGGCACAAATATCCAATATGCCCAAATGTGAATACTGGTGGAGTTGCGGGGGGTAGGGGTGGAGGGAACTGATTTTGTCATTTGGGAGTTGTAGTTGCTGGGATTTATAGTTCACTTACAATCAAAGAGCATTCTGAACTCTACCAATGATAGTATTTAATCAAACTTGACACACATAACTCCCTTGACCAATAGAAGATACTGGAAGGGTTTGGTGGGCATTGACCTTGAGTTTTGGAGTTGTAGTTCACCTACATTCAGGAAGCACTGTGGATGCAAACAAGGATAGATCTGGACCAAACTTGGCATGGATACTCAATATGTGCAAATGTGAACAGTGGTGGAGTTTGGGGGAAATAGACCTTGACATTTGAAGGGAAAAAAGGGGAAAGTGAATGAGATAGAAACTGATGCATTTTTAAATGGGGAGAGGCCAAGGATAAATCAGGGCATGGGGAAGGGGCAGCTTATGGGAGGAGTAACCACTTGAGTGATGGGGAGGAGACTCACAGGCTGCCCAGAAGCCTGGAAAAGTGGCACTTGCCATTTCCTTGCTTTGTAAAAGTTGCTTTTCTGGACTACCTGAAACCTACAAGATGCAAAAGGCACCAAGAGAGAGCAGATGCTGAAGGGCCCACTCTCTCCAGGCTTGGCGTCCTGCTCCTGGGTGGCTTCTCATCTTCTGCTCCCCACCAAATGCAGTGAGGCCTCTGTTTTTCACACCCCACTTGTAGTGTAATGTGGGCCTCTGTCCCGGGTGTCTCAATGAGGCCATTGTCTCAGGCATTCTCTCTCCATGAAGTGGGTGGGCATTTGGGATGGCGTTTGGGATCGGCTGAGAACCGTGGGCGAAGAGCAGAAGCGTAAACAAGGCAGGCTCCTGCTGCCAAAGCCCGCTGACACTGGACCCAAGGCCGGGGGGGTTTCTTTGGGAAGGAGCAAACTCTGGGAAGCAAAGAACCTTCCATCGGCTACAATCCAAATTACTTTTGGAGCTTTTGCTGAAGCCGCTGGGTTTTGGAGTGGGCCAAAGAGGCTGCATCGCTCCCCTTTTCCCTCTGAGGCAAAAATGACCATGCAAGGGGACACTTTGCATCCCTTTGATACATTCACATTTTTATTGGCTCAAATACAGACTGGTTGTGCCCCTTTCCCTTCCCGCTCCTGTTGAGCTCAAGAAGATCAACCCCCATTTGCAGAACCATGAAAAGAGGCAGGCAGCAGGGGAAGCAAGCAAGCGATTGGGAAGTCTCCCACTGGCAAAACCAAGGAGCCCCCAGTGGTGCAATGGGTTAAACCCTTTTGCCGGCAGGACTAAAGACCCACAGGTCTGAGGTTCGAATCTGGGGAGAGCGTAGATGAGCTCCCTCTGTCAGCTCCAGCTCCCCATGCGGGGACATGGGGGAAGCCTCCCATAAGGATGGTAAAACATCAAAACATCCAGGCATCCCCTGGGTATGTCCTTGCAGATGGCCAATTCTCTCACACCAGAAGTGACTTGCAGTTTCTCAAGTCACTCCTGACATAAAAACAATTGGCAAAACCCATGTCCATCCCAAAGTCTTCCTGGCTGCTGGACATACAGAGCCACATGAAGGCTGAAAGAAGTCTTAGGGGCCTCTAAGAGGGTCAGCAGATCCTGCATTTTTCTGGATGTGGGGGATGAAGAGAGTTGATGGGGAATCCTTCCAGACTGATGTCTTCCAATTCAGTGACGTATCCTGCTGTTTCCAGCAGGGCCCAGCAGAGGGCACCCGGCTGTCACTCAAAGAGCAAAGCAGCGGGGTGGCGTGGGGTGGGGTGGGGGCTAGAATCTGCTCACTTGCTCCCCAGCAAGTGTGGTTGTGGTCAGCAAGAAAAGGATCCTCCAGGGTCACTGACCCCCTCAATAGGGGCCATTGGTGTGATAATGCACTTCTCTCCCTGGACACAAGATTAGCAGATGGACAAAATCCAGCATCTTCTGCTCCACTGCAGGAAGATGGAGAAACCTGGGTTTAGCACGCAAAGGCCACAGGCTCATGTTATCCAGTTTGTGGCTCACGTGTGCCATCTCTCTGCTCATGCCCTTATATCCCTGGTCCATTTCCTGGCCTTAATTCTCAGGCAGGAGCACCACAACGCTTGGGTAAGCTCTGGAGAAGTTGTGATCAATGGGTGCTGTTGATCCCAGAAACCCTTTCATGGCTAGTTAAGGGCAGAGTCAAGAAGGGGAAAGTTAGTGACAGTGTCGTCTCATTCTCTGGGACTCTTTCAGAATCTCAAGCTCAGGGGATGGTGGAGAAAGAGTCCGTCTTGCACTGCCCGAGAGCAGAAGACGTGGTTGCCACTGGTCACGGGTGGAATGGGTGGCTCAACCCCCGGGCCCTCTGAGGTGGCTCTTATCCACCATCCTGCTGCCCCAACAAGAGCAGATCTCAGGCCGCCAGCTCTGAGCAGATGGAACGGTCCATTGCTGGGCCACCATCAGCAACAGGAGGACCTGGACTTGGCACCAGAGCGGAGGTCAATGGTGTGTCCCATCACGCAGTGCTCCATCTGCTCCTCCACAGCCAACACCTGCCGCACAGCCTCCTCGAAGGCCACAGCCACATTGGTGTCATCCTTGGCGCTGGTCTCCAGGTAGGGGTAGTTGCCATGCTCCAGGCACCAGGCCCGGGCCTCCTCGGGCCCCACCGCCCGCTCCAGCTTGTCCACCTTATTACCCAGGACCACAAAGGGGAAGCGGTCAGGGTCCCGGACGTTGGCATAGCAGACAAACTCCTTCCGCCAGTGGCCCAGGTTCTCGAAGCTCTGCCGGTCATCCACGCTGAAGGTCAGCAGGCAACAGTCGGCCCCCCGGTAGAAGGGCGTCCGTAGGCTCTTGAAGCGCTCCTGACCAGCTGTGTCCCAGATCTGGAGTGTGACAAATCGCCCATCCACCTCCAGGTCCCGGTTGAGGAACTCCACCCCGATGGTGTGGAAGGCCTGAGAGTCGAACCGATTGGTCACGTAGCGGTTCATCAGGGAGCTCTTCCCAACACCTCCATCCCCAAGGAGGATCACCTTCAGCAGCAGGGACTTCCCACTCATGGCGCCGGCGGTGGCAAGGCCTAGACCCAGGGGAAAGAACAGTGATAGAGCAGGAAAAGGCCTCCACAGGCTTAGACCCAGGGGAAAGCACAGTGCTAGAGCAGAAAGGGGTTTCTGCAGGCCTAGACCCAAGGAAAAGCACAGCGCTAGAGCAGGAAGGGGTTTCTGCAGGCCTAGACCCAAGGGAAAGCACAGCGCTAGAGCAGGAAAGGGCTCCCGCAGGCCTAGATCCAGGGGAAAGCACAGCGCTAGAGCAGGAAAGAGCTTCTGCAGGCCTAGATTCAGGGGAAAGCACAGCGCTAGAGCAGGAAAGGGCTTCCGCAGGCCTAGACCCAGGGGAAAGCACAGCGCTAGAGCAGGAAAGAGCGTCCTCAGGCCTAGATCCAGGGGAAAGCACAGCACTAGAGCAGGAAGGGGTTTCTGCAGGCCTAGACCCAAGACCCAAGGGAAAGCACAGTGCTAGAGCAGGGAGGGATCACTGCAGGCCTAGATCCAGACGAAAGCACAGCACTAGAGCAGGAAGGGGTTTCTGTAGGCCTAGACCCAAGGGAAAGCTCAGTGCTAGAGCAGGAAAGAGCTTCCACAGGCCTAGATCCAGGGGAAAGCACAGCACTAGAGCAGGAAGGGTTTTCTGCAGGCCTAGACCCAAGGGAAAACATAGTGCTAGAGCAGGAAGGGATCACCACAGGCCTAGATCCAGGGGGAAAGCACAGTGCTAGAGCAGGAAGGGGTTTCTGCAGGCCTAGACCCAAGAGAAAGCACCACAGGATTAGACCCAGGGGAAAACACAGTACTAGAGCAGGAAGGGGCTTCCTCAGGCCAAGATCCAGGGGAAAGCACAGTGCTAGAGCAGGAAGGGATCACTGCAGGCATAGATCTAGGGGAAAGCACAGCACTAGAGCAGGAAGGGGTTTCTGCAGGCCTAGACCCAAGAGAAAGCACCACAGGTCTAGACCCATGGGAAAACACAGTACTAGAGCAGGAAGGGGCTTCCTCAGGCCTAGATCCAGGGGAAAGCACAGTGCTAGAGAAGGAAGAGATCACCGCAGGCCTAGACACAGGGGATAGCACAGCGCTACAGCAGGAAGGGGGCTCTGCAGGAATATACCCAGGGGAAAGCACAACACTAGAGCAGGAAGGGATCTCTGTGGCCAGGACTCTGGGTCCCCAGGAAGCCTGCTGGCCAAGGTGCTGAACCCATTGGAGAAACTGGGCTCAGCCCCTAAATTTGGTTCCTGCAAAGTCAAACCCAGAATTGATGTGCAGCTCATGGGTGGGCTCCCTCCTGTTCAGCTACCTTTGCAAGCTGAACCCACTGGTGGTTGTCGCTGAAGGTTAACTTCCTGTTTCCATGTTTGTTTACAACCTCCTCAGGAATTTCCCTGGTTTTTTTTAGTGTTCCTCTTTATTTACTGTCCTGATTTTGGAGGTTTTTTTTAATACTGGCAACCACATTGTGTTCATTTTTATGGATTCTTCCTTTCTTTTGAAATTGTCCACATGTTTGTGGATTTCAATGGTTTCTCTGTGTAGTGTCACATGAATAGTATTGTCGAAGGTTTTCATGGCTGAAATCACTGGGTTGTTGTAGGTTTTTCGGGCTATATGGCCATGTTCTGGAAGCATACTCTCCTGACATTTTGCCTGCATCTATGGCAAGCATACTCAGAGGTTGTGAGGTCCCACAACAACCCAGCATTGAATAGCTTTACAGCTTCAAAGCCTGGCTGCTTCCTGTTTGGGGGACTGCTTTGCTGGGAAGTGTTAGCTGGCCCTGATTGTTTCCTGTCTGGAATTCCCATGTTTTCTGAGTGTAGTTCTTTATTTACTGTCTTGATTTTAGAGTTTTTAAAACTCAAAATCCACGTATGTGGACAATTTCAACAGAAAGGAGGAAACCATGAAAATCAACAAAATCTGGTTACCAATATTTTTTTAAAAAAAACTAGGATCCATACAGTAAATAAATAACACTCAGAAAATGGGAATTCCAGACAGGAAACAATCAACACCTCCCAACAAAAGATTCCCCCAGGTAGGAAGCAGCCAGGCTTTGAAGCTGCTAGGCAATAATAATAATAATAATAATAATAATAATACTTTATTTATATACCACTCTATCTCTCCAAGGTGGACTCAGGGCAGTTTCCATGTAACATCACTGAAACATACAAAGTAAACATAAAATTCACAAAACAACATAAGCATAAAATTGTCACAGTAACATGTGTATATTAAAAATAATTCTGCTTATTCAGAGCAATTAAAAAGCTGGGCCAAGGCTAGTGCAAACTTAAATATGAGGGGGTCAGGAATTAAGTAGAGTGCTATACAGGCTAACGGCAATAGCAGGTACGGGTCTGTGGCTGCTCATTTCCAGGGCCTATTAGAGGGATGACCAGGGTAATAGGTAAGCATCCAAGGGCATATTCAACACTGTTTGGGTTGGACTAGAACTGGTCATTCTCAAAGGCTTGTTGAAACCACCAGGTCTTCAAGCTCTTACAAAAGGAGGGGAGGGATGGGCCTGCCTTATTTCCCTTGGAAGGGTGTTCCAGAGGCATGGGGCCACCATTGAGAAGGCCCTCTCTCTCGTCTCCACCAACCGTACTTGTGACGGTGGTGGGAGTGAGAGGAGGGCCTCCCCGGAAGATCTTAGAGTTCATAGAAGGAGATGTGATTGTGAAGACAGGTGGGGCCCAAACTGTTTAGGGTTTTATTGGTCATGACCTGCACCTTGAATTTGGCTCGGCAACTTATCGGCAGCCAATGAAGCTGTTTTAAAATTCTTCCTATAGTTTGCTCCAGTAAGGAGCCTGGCTGCCGCCTGTTGTACCAGTTGAAACTTCCAGGCTATCTTCAAGGGCAGCCCAATGTAGAGCGCACTGGCGTAGTCAAGTCTGGATGTAACCAATGCTAATCAAAGTGGCCAATTCCAACATTTACAATGGCTTCAAGCAGACACGAGTACATTCCCCCACCCTGGACATTATTCCACAGATATATAAACCCCACTTGCCTAGTTTCTAACAGACCTCACAACCTCTGCCATAGATGTGGGTGAAACATCAGGAGAGAATGCTTCTGGCTCGGCAACTTATCGGCAGCCAATGAAGCTGTTTTAAAAGGGGTGTTTTATGCTCCCTATAGTTTGCTCCAGTAAGGAGCCTGGCTGCCGCCTGTTGTACCAGTTGAAACTTCCAGGCTGTCTTCAAGGGCAGCCCCATGTAGAGCATATTGCAGTAGTCCAGTCTGGATGTAACCAATGCTAATCAAGGTGGACAATTCCAACATTTACAATGGCTTCAAGCAGATACGAGTACTATGCCTCACCCTGGACATTATTCCAAGATATATAATCCCCACTTGCCTAGTTTCCAACAGATCTCACAACCTCTGCAGATGCCTGCCATAGATGTGGGTGAAACATCAGGAGAGAATGCTTCCCAGAAAACTCACAACATCCCAGTGATTCTGGCTTTAAGCAGAGTACATTCCTCCACCCTGGACATTATTCCACAGATATATAAACCCCACTTGCCTAGTTTCCAACAGACCTCACAACCTCTGCGGATGCCTGCCATAGATGTGGGTGAAACATCAGGAGAGAATGCTTCCCAGAAAACTCACAACATCCCAGTGATTCCGGCCGTAAAAAAAATCCACAGTTTTTCAAACTTTTGTGTGAGTTTGGTTGCTGGAGGTGGAGAAAGGTCTTTCCCTTCTTTGCTTCTGCCCTTGGCGTGCTATAAACTCCATGACCCAAGAGGCCCACTTTCTGGGTGGATGATGGGACAGGAAAGGCTGCCATTGGAGGCAATGGAGGCAGGGAGGGCCTGCTGTCCCCAACCCTGGTCTATAGAAGATGCTTCAATTGGGTTAGGGATTTAGTACAAAGGAAGCTAACTCAAGGAGGGTGATTGACCCCTCCCTTGGGTTCCACTCAGGAGTTGTGATCCTGCAGGGAGGGATGATGAAGGGATGATGGAGGGATGCAGGGAGGATGCAGGAAGGGTACGGTCAGCCCCCCACCCAATTGGCACCACCGGCTTACCTCTCCAAGGGGGCGACGAGGGCCCTCCTCCCTTCCTTTGGACTGATCCAGAGGTGCGGGGGAGGAGGGGGAAGAAGCAGAGCGGACGCAGCGCGCATGCGTAGACAGAGCCGGCTGGAGCATCTCTCTCTCCCAATGAGAGAGAAGGCCCCGCCCACTCCGCTCCTCTCGCCCCCCTCCCCCTGCAGACCTGGACCACTGAGCAGGTGGGTCTTGGGCGGGGCCAGAGGGAGACCCGCCCCTTTCTATCTCTCTCCCTCCTTCCCTCCCTGAGCCACTTAAGGCAGGCATGGGCTAACTTGGGCCCTCCAGGTTTGCCCATGTCTGTATTTTTAAATGTTTTTTTGCATTAAAAAAAAACAGAAACAAAACACAAAATTTGCAGACTTGGTATTCTATTCAATGTCCTCAGAGGCAGCCCTAGGTAATTTTCAATGGTAAGCAAACAGTATTTTGGCGCCCCCCACCCCCCAACCAATCATTGATATATATTTTCTGTTTGTCGAGGAGTTCTGTGTGCCATATTTGGTTCAATTCCATTATTGGTGGAGTTCAGAATGCTCTTTGATTGTAGGTGAACTATACAACCCAGTAACTACACTTGCCGCACTTGCTCCCTTGCCTGGTCCGCTTTGGGTCCGGAGGCGTGCCTGAAGACCCCGGCGTGTGCACCAAAAGTCACCTCTTCTCCTGACTTTCTCCTCAGCCATTGGGACCAAGAGAGAGAGAGAGAGACTGAGGTGGAGATGCCCACCTTTCCTGAAGGTAAGCGCAAAAATAAAGGAGGGAGTGGAGGTGGGAGATACCTCCAGCCGGAGGGGCTCTCTCTCTCTCTCTCTCTCTCTCTCTCTCTCTCTCTCTTGGTCCCAATGGCTGAAGAGAAAGTCAGGAGAAGAGGCAACTTTTTGTGCACACGCTGGGGTCTTCAGACACACCTCCAGACCCGAAGCGGGCCAGGCGCGGTGGCTCCGCCCTTTGGCCCACCCACGGATTGGGGAAAGGAGGGGAGGCGGGTAGAGCGCCGGGGGGTCGGGAAAGGGAGCCGGTCATGGTGAAGGGATCAAATGTGCAGAATGATTGAGCGCCGGCTCTGCTCGCACACCCGGTGGCCAGGTGGAGCAGGAATGAGAAGGGCGAGGCGAGGCTCAAGGGCCCGGCCCCTTTGGGAAGAGGATCGCCCAGCAGCGAGGCAAGAAAGCCAAGGTTCCCCCCGGACTGCTAGGGCAGTTGTGAGCTAAGGGGTCACTCCTCAAGCGGCGGTCAAGGGGCATTTACAGAGGCGCCTCTGCACCCCTGGCAAAAAAAGTGTTCTGCGACCGCTTACTTCGCATAATGGACGAGCCGCCCCTGAATGTCCTTTGACCAGTAGCTGGCCACTTGGAGTTGCCGCAAGAAGGTCCTCCGTTGTGCATGTGGCAGGGCTCAGGTTGCATTGCAGCAGGTGGTCAGTGGTTTGCTCCTCTCCACACTCGCATGTCGTGGATTCCACTTTGTAGCCCCATTTCTTAAGGTTGGCTCTGCATCTCATGGTGCCAGAACACAGTCTGTTCAGAGCCTTCCAAGTCGTCCAGTTTTCTGTGTGCCTAGGGGGGAGTCTCTGATTTGGTATCAGCCATTGATTGAAGTGCTGGGTTTGAGCCTGCCACTTTTGGACTCTCGCTTGCTGAGGTGTGCCAGCAAGTGTCTCTGTAGATCTTAGAAAGCTATTTCTTGATTTAAGTCGTTGACATGCTGGCTGATACCCAAACGGGGTGGGCTGGAGATTTATTTATTTATTTCGTGTACTTCTACCCCGCCCTTCTCAACCCCGAGGGGGGACTCAGGGCGGCTTACAAAAAGGCACAATCCGATGCCTACACAATAACAGATAAATGAATAAAACAGCAATTAAAACAGTTATAACAGTTAAAAACAATCAATATATGTCACAGTCAATACTCAATCTCAGCTCAGCGTTTGCCAACTCAGAGTCCATATTTCATACTACATTGTCTGTTCCTATCGGTCGTCGTAGTCCTTTATTTATTGCCAGATTGCCCAAATCCATGTTTTTAATTTCCTTCTAAAGGAAAGGAGGGATGTCGCTGATCTAATTTCCCCGGGGAGTGAATTCCATAGGTGAGGGGCCACCACCGAGAAGGCCCTGCTCCTCGTCCCCGCCAATCTCACTTGTGACAGAGGCGGGGCCGAGAGCAGGACCTCCCCAGAAGATCTTAAACTCCGAGGTGGGACATAGAGTGAGATCCATTTGGACAAATATGCTGGGCCGGAACCATATAGGGTTTTTAGGTCAAAACCAGCACTTTGAATTGTGCTCAGAATTGGATCGGCAGCCAGTGGAGCTGACATAGCAGAGGGGTGGTATGCTCCCTGTATGATGCTCCGGTGAGTAATCTGGCTGCCTCCTGCTGGACTAATTGAAGTTTCCGAACAGTCTTCAAAGGCAACCCCATGTAGAGTGAGTTGCAGTAATCTAATCGGGATGTAACAAGAGCGTTGTCACTGTAACAAGGATGTAACAAGAGATGTCACTGCCTTGGTCCTTTCATGATATGATATTGTTTTTAGCGCCTGCTTTTTGCTTGATATTCAGGCAGTGCTTCTTGTAGGCAGTGCTTCTTTCACCTTAAGAACAAACAAGCATCCCAAGCTCTGAGGATGACCTGGGGAGGAATCCCACTGGAGCATTGCAGCACACCCAAATACCTGGGAGTCACTCTGGACCGTGCTCTGACCTACAAGAAGCACTGCCTGAATATCAAGCAAAAAGTGGGCACTAGAAACAATATCATACGAAAGCTGACTGGCACAACCTGGGGATCACAACCAGACACAGTGAAGACATCTGCCTTTGCGCTATGCTATTCTACTTCTGAGTATGCATGCCCAGTATGGAACACATCTCACCACGCTAAAACAGTAGATGTGGCTCTTAATGAGACACGCCGCATTATCACGGGGTGTCTGTGCCCTACACCATTGAGGAAATTACACTGTTTAGCCGGTATTACACCACCTGACATCTGCCGGGAAGTAGCAGCCAATAGTGAAAGGACCAAGGCAGTGACATTTCCAGCTCACCCCCTGTTTGGGTAACAGCCAGCATGTCAACGACTTAAATCAAGAAATATCTTTCTAAGATCTGCAGACACACTCGCTGGAACACCTCAGCAAGTGAGAGTCCAAAAGTGGCAGGCTCAAACCCAGAACCTCAATCAGTGGCTGATACCAACCCCACCTGGTTAGTTTGCAACAGATCTCACAGCCTCTGAGGATGCCTGCCATAGATGTGGGTGAAAGGTCAGGAGAACATTGGACACAATCCTTTTCTATCGAGAAATGTTGTTCTTATGTTTTAATAATAAACCTTTTCCAAACTTTTTTAAAGATCGAGCTCTGGACCTCACTTCCTTAAGCTCAAGAATTTTGGCCCGCCACACTATGTTGTTTTCCACTTGTTGTGAGCCAAATGCTCTACTACAGGGTTTCTCAATCTGGGGGTCGGGACCCTGGGGGGGGGGGGTTGTAAGGGGATGTCAGAGGGGTTGCCAAAGAACATCAGAAAGCACAGTATTTTCTGTTGGTCATGGGGGTTCTGTGTGGGAAGTTTGGCCCACTTCTATCATTAGTGGGATTCAGAATTTATTTATTTATTTATTTCATACATTTCTACCCTGCCCTTCTACCCATAAGGGAACTCAGGGAGGCCAGAATTCTCTTTGATTGTAGGTGAACTACAAATCCCAGCAAATACAACTCCCAAATGTCAAAGTCTATTTTCCCCAAACTCTACCAGTGTTCACATTTGGGCATATTGAGTATTCCTGCCACATTTGGTCCAGATCCATCATTATTTGAGTCCCCAGTGCTTTTTGGATGTAGGTGAACTACAACTCCCGAACTCAAGGTCAATGTCCACCAAACCCTTCCAGTATTTTCTGTTATGGGAGTTCTGTGTTCCAAGTTTAGTTCGATTTTGGTTTGTTGGTGGAATTCAGAATGCTCTCTGATTGTAGTGGAACTATAAATCCCAGCAACAACAACTCCCAAATGACAAAATCAACCCCCCGCCCAAACCCCACCAGTATTCAAATGTGTGAATATTGGGTATTGGTGCCAAATTTGGTCCAGTGACTGAAAATCCATCCTGCATATCAGATATTTACATGACAATTCATAACAGTAGCAAAATTAGTTATGATGTAGCAACAAAAATAATTTATGGTTGGGGGTCACCACAACACGAGGAACTGTATTAAGGGGTCAAGGCATTAGAAAGGTTGAGAACCACTGCTCTACTAAGTAATCTTTTTGCACTTTTACATACTCTGCTGTTTGGGGGGGAGAGTTTTCTTAACATAGGTTAAGGTAGTCCCCTGACATTATGTCCAGTCATGTCTGACTCTGGGGTGTGGTGCTCATCTCCATTTCTAAGCCGAAGAGCCAGCGTTGTCCGTAGACACCTCCAAGGTCATGTGGCCGGCATGACTGCATGGAGCGCCGTTACCTTCCCGCCGGAGCGGTACCTATTGATCTGCTCACATTTGCATGTTTTCGAACTGCTAGGTTGGCAGAAGCTAGGGCTGACAGTGGAAGCTCACGCCGCTCCCCAGAATCGAACCTGCGACCTTTTGACCAACAAGCTCAGCAGCTCAGTGCTTTAACCCACTGCGCCACCGGGGGCTCCTTTTTCTTAACGTAGCCCCCCCCCCCCCAAAAAAAAAAAACCAACTTCAAGCTGCACAGCACTGGACCAGGTCTCAGCCTTTGTTTCTCTCTGTTCCTCCTCCAAGAGAGATCCATGCAGCCTCCAGCCATAGCACACTCCCTCTGGATAGGGATTCCCAGCCTGACCTTGGCATTGCTGCACATCTTAAGGGGTTGCCGCCCTGCAGAAAAGGTGGCTGTTTCCACAGGCCCAAGGGTGGGGCCAGTGAGCCAGCTGCTATCTCCCAGTCCTTCCCGGTTATCCATAGAGCAGGGGGAGGGGACAGGCAGATGCTCTCCTGGCCTTCCTTTTGCCTCGCAAGCAGCCCTTCTGAGATGAGAGGATGCAGCCAGGACTTGTTAGAAAGGTCTTGTGTTGTACAAAAGCCAAAATCCCATTTTCATTCCATTCATAATGATTATAAAGGAAGGTCCGGTGGCGCAGTGGGTTAAATTGCTGAGCTGCTGAACTTGCTGACTGAAAGATCAGCATTTCGAATTGAGAGAGTGCTGTTAGCCTTAGCTTCTGCCAACCTAGCAGTTTGAAAACCTGCAAATCTGAGTAGATCAATAGGTACTTCAGCGGGAAGGTAATGGTGCTCCATGCAGTCATAGAATCAAAGAGTTGGAAGAGACCTCATGGGCCATCCAGTCCAACCACCTGCCAAGAAGCAGGAATATTGCATTCAAAGCACCCCTGACAGATGGCCATCCAGCCTCTGTTTAAAAGCTTCCAAAGAAGGAGCCTCCACCACACTCTGGGGCAGAGAGTTCCACTGCTGAACGGCTCTCACAGTCAGGAAGTTCTATTATTATTATTATTATTATTATTATTATTATTATTAAACTTTATTTGTACCCTGCTAACATCTCCCGAAGGACTCGATGCGGCTTACACAGGCCAAGTCCTCAATAAAACAACAACATAACAATATAAAGCAAATCAAAACATAAGCAATAACAGTAACAATACATCATACCACAATAAAACTAGGGCCAGGCTGAATGTAATGGGTACAGATTAAAAAGTGCTGAGTATGACAGGTGAAATGTAGGAAATTAGGGTAAGTGGAATGTGCAGACAGTCTTAAATCTCTAATAAGGTGCTTCTGGGACATATTGCTGGGGTTTCCTATTCTGGAAAGGCACATCGGAACAGCCAGGTCTTCAAGCTCTTCCTAAAGACTGCCAACGTAGGGGCTTGTCTGATGTCCTTGGGGAGGATGTTCCAAAGTCGGGGGGCCACCACAGACAAGGCCCTGTCCCTCGTTCCCACCAGACGTGCCTGCGTGGGTTCATAAATGGAGATACAGTCACACAGGTAGACAGGTCCCAAACCGTTTAGGGCTTTGTAGGTGAGCACCTGCACCTTGAATTGGGACCGGTAAATGAACGGCAACCAATGAAGCTCCTTAAACAGGAGAGTTGACCTCTCTCTGTAAGGAGCGTCAGTTAACATCCTGGCTGCCGCTCGTTGGACCAGCTGAAATTTCCGAGCCGTTTTTAAGGGCAGCCCCACATAGAGCGCATTACAGTAGTCCAATCTAGACTACTAGATTCTTTCTCATGTTCAGATGGATTCTCCTTTCTTGTAGTTTGAAACCCTTGTTCCGCGTCCTAGTCTCCAGGGAAGCAGAAAACAAGCTTGCTCCCTCCTCCCTGTGGCTTCGTCTCACATATTTATACATGGCTATCATATCTCCTCTCAGCCTTCTCTTCTTCAGGCTAAACATGTCCAGCTCTTTAAGCCGCTCTTCATAGGGCTTGTTCTACAGATCCTTGATCATTTTAGTCTCCCTCCTCTGGACACATTCCAGCTTGTCAATATCTCTCTTGAATTGTGGTGCTCAGAATTGGATACAATATTCCAGGTGTGGTCTAACCAAAGCGGAATAGAGCATGGGTAGCATGACTTCCCTAGATCTTGACACTATGCTCCTATTGATGCAGGCCAAAATCCCATTGGGTTTTTTTGCCGCCACATCACATTGTTGGCTCATGTTTAACTTGTTGTTCACAAGGACCCCAAGATCTTTTTCGCACCTACTGCTCTCGAGCCAGGCCTCATCCCCCAGTCTGTTTCGGTTTTTTTGCCTAAGTGGAGTATCTTGCATTTGTCCCCGTTGAACTTCATTTTGTTAGTTTTGGCCCATCTCTCTAATCTGTCAAAATCATTTTGAATTCTGCTCCTGTCCTCTGAAGTATTGGCTTTTTGCACTTTTACATACTCTGCTGTTTGGGGGGGGGGGGGGGGGGAGCCATCCTGGAAGGGGTGCCATGGGGCTTTCGTCCTATGACCTATGAGGGATCAAGATACCCTTCGTCCACCCCCGAATTTAGAGCAATGATGGAGAGTTACTGCTGCCCCATTGCTCTCTGCCCTCTGCTCCCTTTCTTGAGCCATATTCTCTTCTTGCCCCAAAGCAGCCATTCACTTGGGTTCTAGGGGAGGGAGGGGTTGGCTGAAAGCCCAAGTAAACAATGTCTCCTGAGCTGTTTTCCTCTCCTTTCGCTTGTTGACATTCTTAAGAGAACTGTTTGGGAAAGGCGGGTGAGATAACACTTAACTCTGCAGGAGCCAGGTGTGCTTTTGCTCAGCAAGCCGTCAAATGATTACCCATCAGCAGCTTGCTGTGAGCTGCATGCTTGTCTAAGTATCCTTTTTTATATTTTTAAATACTCTAGGTAAAGGTTTCCCCTTGACATGAAGTCCAGTCCTGTCCAACTCTGGGGGATGGTGCTCATCTCAATTTCTAAGCTGAAGAGCCATCGCTGCCCATAGACACCTCCAAGGTCATGTGGCCAGCATGACTGCATGGCACGCCATTTATTTATTTATTTTACGACATTTATATGCCGCCCTTCTCACCCTGAAGGGGACTCAGAGCAGCTTACAAATAAAAAGTAAATACAATATATTATATTATTTCTATAGCACAATATTAATATTATATATTACATTGTACTATAACATTATACTGTAATTTCATTAGTAACTAGCCGTCCCCTGCCACGCGTTGCTGTGACCCAGTCTGTATATATGTGTTTTCTGTGTGTATATATTTATGTATATATGTATATTTGTTTGCGTATATCTATACCTATATATATATATATATAGATAGATATATATATGGATGTGCATATGTGTGTGTTTATATATGTATATGTATATTGTGTATATGTGTATGCTTGTCTATATGCATATTTGTGTGTATATATGTGTGTATGTATGTGTGCATGTGTATATTTGTGTGTCAATGTGTATATGTGTTTATGTATATGTGTGTATATTTGTGTGTGTTTGTGTACATATATACATGTGTGTATGTATGTGTGCATGTGTATATATATGTGTCTCTCTGTGTGTGTATATATATATTTGTGGTTTTTAAGTCCAGCTGGAGGTCAGCTGTGACCAGCAGTGCTGCAAAATTTGAAGAGGCACAAATGGAGGGCGAAAGGGAGAAGCATGCCAAGAGAAAGGCGCGTCAAGCCAACCCCGACCGAGACCGCCTTCCACCTGGAAACAAATGCCCTCACTGCGGAAGAAGATACAGAGCAAGAATAGGGCTCCACCGCCACATACGGACCCACAAGAATACAGGAAGACAATCATCCTCGGAAAATGAGGGATCGCCTAAGTAAGTAAAGTAAGTTAAGTCCGTTCTGCTGGGGGTTTTTTTGTGTGTGTTTTTAGGGGTGATGAACACTCGTTGACCTGTTAGGTGTCTTGTGTCCAAATTTGGTGTCAATTCGTCCAGTGGTTTTTGAGTTATGTTAATCCCAAAAATGAACATTACATTTTTATTTATATAGATACTACATTTAATATAAAATATATAATTATAATATTATTAGTAGTACTATATTGTATTACCTTCCTGCCAAAGCGGTGCCTGTTGATCTACTCACAATTTCATGTTTTCGAACTGCTAGGTTTGCAGAAGCTGGAGCTAACAGTAGGAGCTCACCCCACTCCCCAATTCAAACCGCCAACCTTGCGTTCAGCAAGTTTGGCAGCTCAGTGGTTTAACCCACTGCGCCACTAGGGGATTTCTATTTTGAGGAATTTCCCTAACAACCTGCCCAAGGGCCAGGGTTGTGGCCAGTGCTGGTCAAAGGTGCTGCCCACCCACTGCTATGTCCCATGGAGGGAGAGCCATGCCTTCGGGCGCTTCCTGCTCAGGAACCCTGTTGGGACCTGTAGGGCTGTCTGTCCCCTGGCAACCCCTTTCTGCTTTCCTTCTTGCTGTGCCCTGAGGCCTGGGCTGACTCACTCACAGTTTGCAGGAGAGGGGAATTGCCAGTTCAGGCTTGTGTCTGTGTCACTCCTTCCTTCTTCCAATGGGCCAAGAGCCTACAGGCTCCTATTGTTGACTCAGAGCAAGGAAGGAGGGGTATGTGCGTGTGATCCAGGCCCCCTCTGCAGCTCTGCTAGGCTCTCTGGGGCTGCTCAGGCTAGGAAGGGGTTTGGCCCATTCCTCAGGGCTGCCCAGACTCTTTGCCTGATCTCTACACTGATCCCGGCAAGTGTGACAGGAAGCAGACACGTCTAGGCATGCCACCCCATTTCACCACCTTATAGCAAAGGGATGCCTGGCCAGAGTCAATCCATAGCTTGAATGCTATCCCGCCCAAGAATGGATTGCAGGATGGGATTCACCTATTTGCCCCAAAGAAATGGGAAATTGTTGTTTCCATTTGATGTTTGATGTTTTGTCTGTTATAACAGGCTCTGCTTTTTATTTAATTATAGTTTGTTAAGTTATAATTCCTATTTATATGTTGGGTTGGATAAATTTTGTTAGTATGGATGTATTGCTGTTGTATTCAGGCCTTTTAGGTTTGGAATCCGCCCTGAGTCCCTTTGGGGGGAGAGAGTGGAATATAATACTGCTTTAATTGTTTTAATACTGCTTTAATTGTTTTAATTTTGCTTTAAGTGTATTGTTATGTTGTGTATTGAGGCCTTGGCCTTTGTAAGCCGCATTGAGTCCTTCGGGAGATGCTAGCAGGGTACAAATAAAGTATAATAATAATAATAATAATAATAATAATAATAATAATAATAAAGTTTATATTATTATTATTATTATTATTATTATTATTATTATTATTCACATTGCCACAAAAGATTGAAAAAGAGCAAAGAAAGTGTGGAGCAGCCATTCCTCCGCAGAGGGACCAACGGAAAACCACTAGAAAGGATCAGCTGCAAATTGGTCTGCCTCCCCTTAGGTGACACAGTTCCCCAGAATGTTCCCCAGACATACACACGTTTGTATTTTTTACATGTCAGGAGCAACTTGAGAAACTGAGAAATTGTCCATCTGTTAGGACGTTGCCCAGGGGACACCCGGATGTTTTGATGTTTTACCATCCTTGTGGGAGGCTTCTCTCATGTCCCTGCATGGGGAGCTGGAGCTGACAGAGGGAGCTCATCCCCTCTCTCCCTGGATTCGAACCTCCGACTTGTCGGATGTTTTACCATCCTTGTGGGAGGCTATTCTCATGTCTCCGCATGAGGAGCTGGACCTGATAGAGGGAGCTCATCCGCACTCTCCCCAGATTCGAACCTCCAACCTGTCGGATGTTTTGATGTTTTACCATCCTTGTGGGAGGCTTCTCTCATGTCCCTGCCTGGGGAGCTGAAGCTGACGGAGGGAGCTCATCCACGCTCTCCCTGGATTCAAACCTCCAACCTGTCAGATGTTTTAATGTTTTACCATCTTAGAATCATAGAATCATAGAATCAAAGAGTTGGAAGAGACCTCATGGGCCATCCAGTCCAACTGCCTGCCAAGAAGCAGGAATATTGCATTCAAATCACCCCTGACAGATGGCCATCCAGCCTCTGTTTAAAAGCTTCCAAAGAAGGAGCCTCCACCACACTCCGGGGCAGAGAGTTCCACTGCTCTCACAGTCAGGAAGTTCCTTCTCATGTTCAGATCTTTGTGAGGCTTCTCTCATGTCCCCGCATAGGGAGCTAGAGCTGACAGAGGGAGCTCATTCGCACTCTCCCCGGATTCAACCCTCCAACCTGTTGGATGTTTTGATGTTTTGCCATCCTTGTGGGAGGCCACCAGCCAAAGAAAGCAAATTAGAAGAGAGTTCCACTTTCACAATGATGGCGGCAGGGGAAGTTTTATTCAGAGCAGCACGTTCTGCTCTCCTGCTTCCTGCATTTCCTTCCTCTTTCTTCTGTCTTTTGGGGGGCGGTGCAAGGGGACCTTCAGCAAGTTCTTACCTAAGGCCATTCACTTTGCACAAAGCCACCCGTTCGATTGGCCCAATTCAGACACCTGCAGGAAATGGGCAGCAGGAGAGGCGTGGCCCCAAGCAACCGCAAGAGAGATGGGGCCCCTCCATTTGCCCCTCCTTGGAGCCAGGAGCCCAACCCAGGTCCCTTCTGTGGCCCTGGCTGCTGGAATGTGCACCAGACATATGCTGCTCACGGCACCACGGGTTACTTCACCCACTCACTTCCTGGCGGTTCATATTGACACAGCCACAGCCCCACCCGTCTGCAGAATCAGACCAGATGTGAAAGATCTGTCCCATCCAGGAGGCCCTTCCCTAGACACAGCCCCAACCCACTACCAGCCAAGACCCTGAACCCACAGAAAAGCAGCCCCCAAAGCTGCTCCCTTCGTTCAGGACCACTTTACCCCCACTCCCAACAATCAATGGGGAGCAGAAGTTAAGGACCAAGGCCCACCCCAAAGATAACTGTAGCAGGAAACCCCCCAAAGGAAAGAATGAACTTGTGACCCCACCCCACATTATCAAGGAGACCCCTTCCCCACTGTGTTTCCTTCCAGTGTAGGACTGATGCCCCCCCCCCACCAAGAACCACAACCTGCAAACAGGATGCAACCCCCTCCCCATATTGCAAGCTGCTTCTGGTGTAAGAGAATTGGCAGTCTACAAAGACGTTGCTGTTGGGAGGCTTCTCTCATGTTCTCGCCCTTTGTGTTTGACTTTTATGATGTTATTTCGCACTGTTTACTTTATTTTGCTACTTTGTTGTGATGTAATTTTTCTTTTGTTTTGTATTTCATTTTGCTGCATTGTATGTTTTGGCCTTGGCTTCAGGTTAGCCGCCCCAAGTCTCTTTCGGGGAGATAGTGGCGGGGTATAAATAAAGTTTATTATTATTACTAGCCGTCCTCTGCCACATGTTGCTGTGGCCTGGTTTGTGTATATATGCTATGTGTGTGTATATATTTCTGTATATATGTGGTTTTGGACATGCGTTGTAATGTATTTTTTATTTTTTGGCTTTTTAAGTCCCTTCCGCTGTGTTTTTCAGTGTATTTATGAGTGATGGTCACTCGTTGGCCCGATATGTGTATTGTGTCCAAATTTGGTGTCAATTCATCCAGTGGTTTTTGAGTTATGTTAATCCCACAAATGAACATTACATTTTTATTTATATAGATTTATTATGTCCCTGCAAGCTAGAGCTGACAGACAGGAGCTCACCCCATCTCGTGGATTCAAA
Organism: Anolis sagrei; assembly: GCF_037176765.1. NCBI lineage: Eukaryota > Metazoa > Chordata > Lepidosauria > Squamata > Anolidae > Anolis > Anolis sagrei. The sequence continues at coordinate 20,072,706 of NC_090030.1, read as the reverse complement.
TCAGCAACCTTCAGATCAGCAACCCAAACTTCAGGTTAGCAGTCCAGCCGGCACAAAAGTTTAACTCACTGCATTACCGCAGCTCCTGAAAGAGTAGCTGTTCCATCCAACTGCCCCTCACTTGATACCCCCCTTGCAACCAGGTAGACATCTGCACCAGCTTCTGCTTCAAACCAAATCCAGTTCAATCCAAAGGCACAGGACCTATTGCAAAGAGGACCCATGACAGTGGTTCTCAACCTTCTCAATGCCATGACCCCTTAATACAGTTCCCCATTTTGTGGTGACCCCCAACCATAAAGTTATTTTCGTTGTTACTTCATAACTGTAATTTTGGCTACTGTTATGAATCATCATGTAAATATCCAATGTGCAGGATGTATTTTCATTCAACAGACCAAATTTGGCACAAATACCCAATACGTCCCAATTTGAATCCTGGTGGGGTTGGGGGCGGGATGGATTTTATCATTTGGGAGTTATAGTTGCTGGGATTTATAGTTCACCTGCAATCAAAGAGCATTCTGAACTCCACCAATGATGGAATTGAACCCAACTCGGCACCCAGAACTCCCATGACCAACAGAAAATACTGGAAGGGTTTGGTGGGCACTGACCTTGAGTTTAGGAGTTGTAGTTCACCTACATCCAGACAGCACTGTGAACCCAAACAATGATGGATCTGGACCAAACTTGGCACAAATACTCAATATACCCAAATGTGAATACTGGTGGAGTTTGGGGAAAATAGACCTTGACATTTGGGAGTTGTAGTTGCTGGGATTTGTAGTTCACCTACAATCAAAGAAAATTCTGGCCACCCTGAGTTCCCTTATGGGTAGAAGGGCATGAATACTCAATATGTCCAAATGTGAACACTGGTGCAGTTTGGGGAAAATAGACCTTGACACTTGGGAGTTGCTGGGATTTATAGTTCACCTGCAATGAAAGCACATTCTGAACTCCACCAATGATGGAATTGAACCAAACTTGGCACACAGAACTCCCATGACCAACAGAAAATACTGGAAGGGTTTGACCTTGAGTTTTGGAGTTGTAGTTCACCTACATCCAGAGAGCACTGTGGACTCAAACAATGATGGATCTGGACCAAACTTGGCACAAATACTCAATATGCCCAAATTTGAACACTGGTGGAGTTTGGTGAAAATAGACCTTGACATTTGGGAGTTGTAGTTGCTGGGATTTATAGTTCACTTACAATCAGAGCCACAGTAGTACACGCTCTGGTTACACCCATATAGACTACTGCAACGCTCTTTACATGGGGTTGCCTTTGAAGACTGTTCGGAAGCTTCAAATGGTCCAATGGGCGGCAGCGAGGTTGCTAACAGGAGTGGCACTCAGGGAGCATACAACTCCTCTGTTGCGCCAGCTCCACTTGGGATTTACAGTTCACTTACAATCAGAACCACAGTAGTACACGCTCTGGTTACACCCGTATAGATTACTGCAACGCTCTTTACATGGGGTTGCCTTTGAAGACTGTTTGGAAGCTTCAAATAGTCCAATGGGCGGCAGCGAGGTTGCTAACAGGAGCGGCACTCAGGGAGCACACAACTCCTCTGTTGCGCCAGCTCCACTGGCTGCCAATCCGCTACCGAGCAGAATTCAAAGTGCCAGCTTTAGCCTATAAAGCCCTAAATCAGTGGTTCCCAACCTGGGGTCCCCAGATGTTTTTGGCCTTCAACTCCCAGAAATCCTAATAGCTGATAAGGGTAGGTAAAGGTTGTCCCCTGACATTAAGTCCAGGCATGTCTGACTCTGGGGTGTGGTGCTCATCTCCATTTCTAAGCCGAAGAGCCAGCGTTGTCCATAGACACCTCCAACGTCATGTGGCCAGCATGACCGCATGGAGCACCGTTAAAACTGATAAACTGGCTGGGATTTCTGGGAGTTGTAGGCCAAGAACATCTGGGGACCCCAGGTTGAGAGCCACTGCCCTAAATGGTGGTATAGAAATATAGTAAATAAATAAATAAAATGATATAATTGGGTCAAACTTCCCACACTGAACCCCAATGCCCAACAGAAAATATTGTGTTTTCTGACCGTCTTTGGCAACCCCCTGACACCCCCTCACGACCCCCTCAGGGTTGAGAAACACGGACCCAGGAGAAAACAGCCTTGGTGTTTTGCAAGTTTGTTTTTTTTATTAAGATACATCTTTTCCTCGGTTTCAGTGGTAGCAAAACAAAATCAAGTGAAGTTGCAGAAACGATGATGAGCTCTATGGGGCGGGAGGGAGGGAAGGAAGTGCTCCATTTGGGGGGCTGGGGAGAAGCCAGGGGAGGGGGCTCTTCCCAGGAGAATGGCTTCAGGAGGAGGAGGAGGGGGTATGCAGGGAAGGAGAGGCGAAGGAGCTTCCAGACACAAAGGTAGGCTGCATTTTGGTATCAAAAAGAAAACCCATTGGGTCAAAAACGAGAGGGAGAAAGGGGAAAGGAGGTCTGAGGTCGCATGGCTCTTCTAGGAAGACTTGCCGCACTCTTTCTCCTGCTCGATGGCTGGAAAGAAAGGGGAAAGAAGGGGTTTTAGCCATGGCGGCTGGGTGGGGTGGGGTGGGGGAAGGTGTATGCCATGCCCCACCCCTCCCTGTCTGAATGGGACCCTCTGGGTACTCACTCTCCTTCGAGGGCAGCGTGTTCTTCTCCTCCGTGTTGGTCTTCTTCAGCTTCTTCTTGTCGAACTTCTCCACCTCGGAGAGGTCGGGTTTGTCGCACATCCTGCTGTCCGCACCTGCGAAGGGGAGAGCCACACAAAGGGCGCTCGGTGGGGGGCTGCAAAGGGGAGAGGAAGAGGGAGGGGCGCCGCCCCCCTGGCCCCAGCCACACCTACCTGTCTCTTTGCCTCTCTTCCCAAGTTCCTTCCTTCCTCAGCTGCGCCTTCTCTGCTTTCCCCGCCGCACAAGGAGGCTCTTTATAAGCGCGGGCGGTGGGCGCGGGGCACGACGGGAATTGTAGTTCCTTAGCCCCCTCCCTTCCTCCCCCATCTCCCTTCCTCCCCCCTCCCTTCGGCTGCAGGAGGAAGCTGCCCCGCCTCTCTCCTCTCTTTGGAGGAACTTTAAAACTCCTTCAGCCTTAAGAAAGCTTGGAAGATCCTTAAGGATCCTTCTCACCTTGGATATTCTCTCTCTCTCTGTCTCTCTTTGAATGATTACCACCTGGCAGACTAACTTGGGCCTTTCCTCCAGGTTTTGTGAACTCCAACTCCCACAATTCCTCAAACCCCTTCCTTTCCCCTCTCAGCCACTTAAGGCAGAATGGAGATTTCAGAATAGTTCTAGACCAGGCATGGGCAAACTTGGGCCCTCCCTCCAGGTGTTTTGGACTCCCAATTCCTAACAGCTTTCATGGTTGACCTCACAACCTCTGAGGATGCTTGCCATAGATGCAGGCGAAACGTCAGGAGAGAATACCTCTAGAACCAGGCATGTGGGGGGGGGGGGGGGGGGCCTCGGGGGGCTTCAGCCCCCCCCCCCCCCCCGAAATTCTCATGGTGGTTCGCGAAAAGGCCTGGTGCATTATTTAAACTGTTATGTTTATTCATATCATGATCTGATCACCATACTCAATATATCCCATATGCATGGGGATATTGGGGTAATGATACAAAAGGTTTGCTAGGCTAGACCCTCTTTCATTCAGACTCAGCCCCCCCCCCCGAAACTCACCCCCCAACCCCCCCCCTGAAAAAAAATCAGCCCCCCCCCCCCCGCCCCCCAAAACGAAATCCTGGCTACGGGCCTGTCTAGAACAGTGGTTCTCAACCTTAGAATCATAGAATCAAAGAGTTGGAAGAGACCTCATGGGCCATCCAGTCCAACCCCATTCTGCCAAGAAGCAGGAATGTTGCATTCAAATCACCCCTGACAGATGGCCATCCAGCTCCTGTTTAAAAGCTTCCAAAGAAGGAGCCTCCACCACACTCCGAGGCAGAGAGTTCCACTGCTGAACGGCTCTCACAGTCAGGAAGTTCTTCCTAATGTTAAGATGGAATCTCCTCTCTTGTAGTTTAAAGCCATTGTTCCGCGTCCTAGTCTCCAAGGAAGCAGAAAACCTCCCTCCTCCCTGTGGCTTCCTCTCACATATTTATACATGGCTATCATATCTCCTCTCAGCCGTCTCTTCTTCAGGCTAAACATGCCCAGCTCCTTAAGCCGCTCCTCATAGGGCTTGTTCTCCAGACCCTTGATCATTTTAGTCATCCTCCTCTGGACACATTCCAGCTTGTCTTCTGAATGATTACCACCTGGCAGACTATATTGCAGACTAGGGCTAACTCCAGGTTTTTTGGACTCCAGCTACCACAATTCCTAACAGTCTCAGGTCATCTGTAATCGGAGATGACCTCCCCGCCAGGGCTCTGTAAAAGATAGATCAGAATCAGGGAATTCATAGGGTTGTTGTAGATTTTTTGGGGGCTATATCTCCGTTTATGAACCCACGCGCACTCTTCGTTCATCCGGAGAGGCCCTGCTTGTGATCCCGCCAGCGTCGCAGGCGCATTTGGTGGGGACGCGAGACAGGGCCTTTTCCGTGGTGGCCCCCCGACTCTGGAACACCCTCCCCAAAGATCTTAGACAGGCCCCTACATTGGCAGTCTTCAGAAAGAACCTGAAGACCTGGCGGTTCCGATGTGCCTTCCCAGATTAGGAATCTCCAATACCAAGCCCCATAAGCACTTTACTAGAACTAAGATGCTGCACACCGCACACTGCACTTGCCCTATAATGCCTCAAATACCACCTGTCACATCAGCACTTTTAATCTTGTACCCATTACTCTGGCCCGGCCTAGTTGTATTGTGTTTTAGTGTATTGTTTATTGCCTGTGTTTATTTTGCTTAATCGTTTTAATTGGCTTAGGTTTTGTATTGTTATATTGTTATATTGCAGGGGTCCCCAAACTTTTTAAACAGAGGGCCAGGTCACAGTCCCTCAAACTGTTGGAGGGCCAGTTATAATTTAAAAAAAAAACATGAATGAATTCCTATGCACACTGCACATATCTTATTTGTAGTGCAAAAGACACTTAAAAACAATACAATAATTAAAATGAAGAACAATTTTAAGAAATATAAACTTATTAGCATTTCAATGGGAAGTGTGGGCCTGCTTTTGGCTGAGACAGGATTGTTGTTGTTGTGTGCTTTCAAGTCAATCCAGACTTAGGTTGACCCTGAGCGAGGGCCGGGTAAATGACCTTGGAGGGCCATATCCGGCCCCCGGGCCTTAGTTTGAGGACCCCTGTTATATTTTATTGTTATATTGTATTGCTATATTGTGTGTTGAGGCCTTGGCCTTTGTAAGCCACATCTAGTCCTTCGGGAGATGCTAGCGGGGTACAAATAAAGTTTAATAATAATAACAAAAATAATAATTCCTACCAGCTTTCATAGTTGACCTCACAACCTCTGAGGATGCTTGCCATAGATGCAGGCGAAACGTCAGGAGAGAATACCTCTAGAACATGGCCATATAGCCCGAAAAAACCTACAACAACCTAGCGCAGCATTTCTCAGCCTGAGGGTCAGGACACCTTGGGGGGGGGGGTCATGAGAGGGGTTGTCAGAGGGGTCACCAAAGACTATCAGAAAACACAGTATTTTCTGTTGGTCATGGGGGTTCTGTGTGGGAAGTTTGGCCCAATTCTCTCATTGGTGGGGTTCAGAATGCTCTTTGATTCTAGGTGAATTATAAATCCCTGCAACTACAATTCCCAATGTCAAGGTCTATTTTCCCCAAACTCCACCAATGTTCACATTTGGGCATATTGAGTATATGTGTCAAGTTTTATCCAGAGCCATCATTGTTTTGAGTCCACAGTGCTCTCTGGATGTAGGTGAACTACAATTCCAAAACTTAAGGTCAATGCCCATCCAACCCTTCCAGGATTTTCTGTTGGTTGTGGGAGCTCTGTGTGCCAAGTTTGTTTCAATTCCATTGTTGATGGAGTTCAGAATGCTCTTTGATTGTAGGTGAACTATAAATCCGTGCAACTACAACTCCCAAATGACAAAATCAATCCCCTCCCAACTCCACCAGTATTCCAATTTTGGTGTATCTGTGGGGCAAGTGGCTGGTCTTTGAAGCACGAGAGGCCTTGGAGCCAATCCAGTTTTGTTGGGAAACTAACAATCTTGCATGCACATTGAAATGGTTCTCTTATCATAGAATCAAAGAGTTGGAAGAGACCTCATGGGCCATCCAGTCCAACCCCCTGCCAAGAAGCAGGAATATTGCATTCACATCACCCCTGACAAATGGCCATCCAGCCTCTGCTTAAAAGCTTCCAAAGAAGGAGCCTCCACCACACTCCGGGGCAGAGAGTTCCTCTGCTGAACGGCTCTCTTGTCTCCATGTTTCTGTGTTACCTCCCTTCCTTTCCTGTCAGTTTTATGATACCCCCAATTAACATTCCATGGGTTTTGGAACATCTTCTAGAAAAGTGGTCATGCAGCCGGTCACGTAAGCAGTCCTTTGAAGTCAAAAGGTTTTAAAAGAGAGGTGCTTTCCTTTTGTTCCCCAGTGTACTAGTTATTTGGGTTTTACTCTTCAACAGAGTGACCGTCATCCCTTTCCAGAATATAGATTCCATGTTAGGCCTATGCGCAAGCTAGAGAAATCTATCCTTTCACTCTCTATCTTTGGATTATACCGTTTTGATGATCTTCTAAGAAGTAGACCTGTACCTGAGTGATCTCTTTTGCACAAGTTTTTGTGAGTAAACTGTTTTAATTATACCAACCAGTTGATGTGGAGTTATCTTCTGTTTTCTGGTGTACTGAATGTGTATTCCTTTGCATGCTTTTAAGGGGGTGCTGTAATCAATCATTAAGTAAGCTTTTAACTCTGCCTGTCTCTCGTTCGAAAAGCAAGCTGTCCTATACCTCGGTCATCTGTTGTGTTTTACTCTACCAATGCTATGCTTTAAAAGTGTGTTTCTCAACCTTCCTAATGCCATGACCACTCAGTACAGTTCCTCATGTTGTGGTAACCCCCAACCATAAAATTATTTCCGTTGCTACTATTTCCGTTGCTAACTATAATTTAACCACTGTTACGAATCGTAATGTAAATATCTGATATGCAGGATGTATTTTCATTCACTTGACCAAATTTGGCACAAATACCCGATACACCCAAATTTGAATACTGATGTGGTTGGGAGGCGTTGATTTTGTCATTTGTATGACAAAATCAAAAACTACAACTCCCAAATGTCAAGGTCTATTTTCCCCAAACGCCATCACTGTTCATATTTGGGCATATTGAGTCTTTATGCCAAGTTTGGTCCAGATCCATCATTGTTTGAGTCTACAGTGCTCTCTGGATGTAGGTGAACTACAACTCCAAAATTCAAGGTCCGTGCTCACCAAACCTTTCAAGTATTTTCTGTTGGTCATGGGAGTTCTGGGTGCCAAGTTTGGTTCAATTCCATAATTGGTGGAGTTCAAAATGCTCTTTGATCGCATGTTAATGATAAATCCCAGTAACTACAACTCCCAAATGTCCAGGTCTATTTTCCCCAAACTCCACCAGTTTTCACATTTGGGCATATTGAGTATTCGTGCCAAGTTTGGTCCAGATCCATCATTGTTGAGTCCACAGTACCCTCTGGATGTCAGTGAACTACAACTCCAAAACTTAAGGTCCATGCTCACCAAACCCTTCCAGTATTTTCTGTTGGTAATGGGAGTTCTGGGTGCCAAGTTTGGTTCAATTCCATCGTTGGTGGAGTTCAAAATGCTCTTTGATTGCATGTTAACTATGACTCCCAGCAACTACAACTCCCAAATGTCAAAGTCTATTTTCCCCAAACCCCACAAGTGTTCACATTTGGGCATATTGAGTATTCCTGCCAAGTTTGGTCCAGATCCATCATTGTTTGAGTCCACAGTACCCTCTGGATGTTGGTGGACTACAACTCCAAAACTTAAGGTCAATGCTCACCAAACCCTTCCAGTATTTCCTGTTGGTAATGGGAGGTCTGTGTGCCAAATTTGGTTCAATCCAATCATTGGTGGAGTTCAGAATGCTCTTTGATTGTAGGTGAACTATAAATCCCAGTAACTACAACTCCCAAATAAGAAAATCAACCCCCCACAACCTCACCAGTATTCTTTTGGTGTGTATGGGGTATTTGTGCCAAATTTGGTCCAGTGAATGAAAATACATTCTGCATATCAGATTCATAACAGTAGCAAAATGAAGTAGCAACAGAAATAATTTTATGGTTGGGTGTCACCACAACATGAGGAACTGCATTAATAGGTCGTGGCATTAGGAAGGTTGAGAAACACTGAGATAGAGAGAGTCAAAATATCCATCCTTTCATTCAGGAAGAAATTGAAGTTGTGGTTTTGGGGCAACAGACATAGATAGCACTTTGGACATGGAATTGGATATGGAATTGACTGGAACTGTGATACAGCTATTAATACTGTTTTTTACTGTTTTAATGAATGTTTTATTTATTTATATTGCTCTGTTATATGTAATGACATTGAATTGCTGCCAAATGGAAGCCGTCCTGAGTCCCCCTTCGGGGGTTGAGAAGGAACAGGATCGGAATACTGGAAATAAATAAATAATAAATAGAAAGAATATCAGAAGAGACTGGAAAAAATACCTTTAACAAGGAAGGAAGTTCCCCCACAGAATTCCATTTCTGCATCATCAAAGGAGAGGAAACAGTGGCAAGGAAGAAGAGTGAAGACAAAGCCCTTTTGGGAAACATGCATAGGAGGAATATGTGGGAGGCGGAGAGGAATCCCTTCGCCTAATCCTATCTCTAGCTACTCATTGAGGTCTGGAAACTTGATGACACAAGAGACTTGTGCAGTCCAGGGATGAAACCCAATATCAACCCAGGAGACGGCATCTTTGGGCCCTGCCTTTGAATTTATTTATTTATTTATTTATTTATTTATTTATTTACAGTATTTATATTCTGCCCTTCTCATCCTGCAGGGGTTTCAGGGAGGATTACAATGTATACATACATGGCAAACATTCAATGCCATAGACACACAACACATATAGACAGACAGTCAGAGGCTATTTAACATTCCAGATTCAGATGCGTCGGCTCTCCTTGCTTTCGGATCTATTCCATAATTCTGATTTTTTTTTTGTTTGTTCCTTACCTAATAAGTGGGATGGAGCCACTGGTGGCGCAGTGGGTTAAACCCCTGAGCCAGCAGGACTGAAGACCGACAGGTTGCAGGTTCGAATCCGGGAAGAGGCGGATGAGCTCCCTCTACCAGCTCCAGCTCCTCATGCGGGGACATGAGAGAAGCCTCCCACAAGGATGATAAAAACATCAAATCATCTAGGCGTCCCCTGGGCAATGTCCTTGCAGACGGCCAATTCTCTCACACCAGGAGTCACTCCTGACACGACCAACCCCCCCCCCCCAAAATTCCAACTTTTTCTGGCCACCAGGGGAGCTGTCACTTCACCGTCCATCTGCGACATTGATGAAGTACTTCCTCATTCCTCGCATGCTTGCTGGAGATTTTTTATGGCCTCGTAAATTAATTAAATTAGCCTCCCCACATAAGTGGTACCTAATTTTCTTACGTGACAGATGCAACTGTCTTTCGGGTTGCAAAGGTCGACAACAAGCTACACAACTTGGCCGGAACCTCACTCTGAGCCGGGCTGGCTTCAAACTCATGACCTTTCAGTCAGTAGTGATCTTAATGCAGCTGACTCCCAGTGCTGGCACACAGGGGCACACAGGGGATGGGGTTCCTTGACCCTTCACCTACTGGGCAGAAACATGGCACAGGAATTGGTAGTGATTTGCGGTGGATCCCGAGACAAAGCTGTTGGTCTTCAAAGTGTTGTGCCTCCCAAGGCAGTCTGCACCAAAGAGCTTCCAGAATACACCATTTTTTCCTCAGAGGCCAATGGGATCTCAGGCTTGAGGATGGTGCCAGACACCTCCTTGTCAGAAACCAAGCCAGGATTGAGAAGCCCACTGCAACCAGGACAGAATATTTTGGGCAATTGGCAAATGGGTGTTAGAGGGGCAGATCTTAGCTCTGTGCAGTGATTAAGCAACTCTTGTTCCCTGGCAAAACCTGTCTGAACCTATGAAAGAATGTGCTGCTGAAGTTTGTCAGTATATTTGCACGTTTTTTTGCTTTTTCCTTGAACTCTATGGCAGCTGTGCCAGTGGGCGGGGCCAAATAATTTTCAAAGGTGGGGTGGCTCTGCCCATGCTTTTGTTACTTCCAACAAGCCCCACCCACCTACTCTTGCATCTGCATTGAGAGCCACCTGGAGGTGGGAAATGAGACTTCTCAAGCCAAGTGGAATTCAAGTTTTTAATTCTGAAAATCCATTTTTATAAATCATAACTTGCATAGAAGAGCTACATAATTCACCAGAGAGCAATACCTAGTCGTATATGAATTCATTAAGTCGTGCTATTAAGACATAAAAGGCAATTTGTCACAAATGAGAGAGGACTATCGTGTACAATTTGCATAAACCAGTAAGTGGGCCTGAGTTTGGGTTGGTTTCTGGTCAGCAAATGTTGACAGATATAAACAGATGTAAACATTTCCCTTATCAATGTCATAGTTCTTATCAATATCAGCAGTTTACCATTTTAGTTTTCATTAGCAGGTTTTAATTGCAGTCCCGCAAGCAGGAAGTAAATGGGTTGTTGCAAGTTTTCCAGGCTGTATGGCCATGTTCAAGAAGCATTCTCTCCTGACGTTTCACCTGCATCTATGGCAGGCATCCTCAGAGGTCACAACCTCTGCAGATGCCTGCCATAGATGTGGGTGAAACATCAGGAGAGAATGCTTCTGGAACATGGTCAAACAGCCCAGAAAACTCACAGCAACCCAGTGATTCTGGCCATGAAGGCCTTCGACAACACATTGAACCTGAGTTTATCACAAGAGTCAAAGGCAAAGGAGAAAGGAGATTATTTCCATGAGCAGTCCAATTATATTATCCCAAGCAAAACCTTAACCTCTCTTTAGTGGAAAGAGATGTCCTGCTATACCAGTGGTTCTCAACCTGGGGTCCCGAGGTGTTTTTTGCCTACAACTCCCAGAAATCCCAGTCAGTTTACCAGCTGTTAGGATTTCTGGGAGTTGAAGGCCAAAAACATCTGGGGACCCCAGGTTGAGAACCACTGCGCTATACATTCAGAGCTATCGCTGAAGTCAAGCAACTTCCAGAAGACCACCACCTGTTTGGAGTCTATTTCAGGCACTGGCAGATTTCAGCCCTCCAGATGTTTTGGACTTCAACTCCCAGAAATCCCAGCCAGCTTACCAGCTGTCTGGAATTATTGTGGGAGTTGAAGTCCAAAACATCTGGAGGGTTGAAGTTTGCTCATGCCTGGACTCTATTTGGATCCATTTTCACAAGGAAAGCCAGCCCCTATTCTTTAGCCGTCGCCAATCATTCAAAGTCTTGTTTTCATCTCCTCTCAAAAGATTGCAAAAGGGAGCACATTGCTGTCTGCTCCTTTGCAGCCATGTTCCTCCTTTTGGTGGTGTTGCATTCAGTGGGAAGAAGATGCTCCCTCATATCCAGAGTGTCTTAAGGAGAGAAGCCCCAGGTCCTTTATGCTTTGAGGGGAAGGGAAGGCTTAGAGACCCTTCGTCCAAAAGCACTCTTGGGCCTTCCTCGCAGGACCGCTATGTGATGTCCTGCAGGAAGTCGTGCATGGCAGTGGTGAGGCCCCAGCTGAGGCCCGAGCGCAATACCAGGAGGGGCGCCCCCCGGTAGAGGAGGGCCACCCTCCCACCTCGTGCCCCCCAGACGGCATCCAGTGTGCCCCGCATCCCCAAGGCTTCCCCGCTGCCCACTTGGGCCTGGACGTTGGCAATGAGGACGCCCAGCGGGTAGAGCAGGAGGCTGATGACCGTGCCAGTGATGCATCCAGAGAGGAGTGCGGGCAGTCGGGAAGGGAGGCCTTTTTCGTGGAGCTGGTCACGCAGTGGATCCTTAGCGGAGAAGTACAAAGCGCTGCCTAGGCCATTACGGAGCAGGATGAGGCCCAGGCCTCGATAGTAGCCCAGTGCCAACCTCTCCCGCAGGCCTTCATAGGAGCGGAACTCCTCCAGGATGCTCCTGGCGGTGGGGAAGCGGTGAGCCTTCTGCCCATCCTGCAGCACGTTCTGGACCCTCTCGAAGGGACCCAGGACTAGGCCCTCTGAAAAGCCTGAGAGTAGCCCTGCTGTGGCTTGCTGCCCCAAAGAGTGCCCCCCTGAGGGGCAACCAGGGAAGAGGAAGTGGAGGAAGGCCTCGTAGGAGCCAAATAGGAGGGTGCCTTGTAGGGTCTTGGCCAAAAGCGGTGGGAGGAGCCCGCGGCAGAATTGGCGCAAGCCCTCCTGGTGCAATTGGCGCCCAGCTTCACGGATTGAGGCGGCGTGCAACTGCTGGCGGAACATGGTCTTGTGCAGTGGGAAGGTGGCTAGCGTGGAGAAAAAGTTGGCAGCCGCACCCAGCCGGAAACTCCGCCCAGGGTCCCAGCCTCTTCTGCACTGCTGCTCTTCTGCCTCCTCTGCTGCCATTACCTCTGGGTTCCTGGAAGGGCCCTCCTGCTCAGAAGGCCTTTGCTTCTTTCTGGTCACAGGAGAAGAAATAGACGCTGAGGCTGTGGAGTATTATGGGGGGGGGGGGGGGGGGGAATCTTAGCATTGAAGTCCAAGAAAGAATTCACTATGTAACACAATTTCTAATTCTGGGTAAAAATTTCATTTCTGTGAGAAATATTAAACATTAACTAGGCATTTTTAACGGCGCTCCATGCAGTCATGCCGGCCACATGACCTTGGAGGTGTCTACGGACAACGCTGGCTCTTCGGCTTCGAAATGGAGATAAGCACCACACCCCAGAGTCAGACATGACTGGACTTAATGTCAGGGGACTACCTTTACCTTTACCTTAGGCATTTTTAGTTACAAAAAGGTGAGTCTACCACTGAAAGAGTTAAATGGATGCAGTGAATCAGAAAAGCTGCGGTTCAATATAAACAGGTGTGCCTGTTGCTTAGTAATGCCTCAGTCTGAGAGAAGCCTGTGTGAGGGAACACCTCAGTGGGAGAATAGTGTAAGTAGGCCACACAGTGTGAGGTAGCCTTGTTATGAGAGAGCCTCATGTGTGAAGAACCAGTGTGAAGGCTGAACTTTATTTGTGTCATGGAAACCTGGTTCTTCTACATAGTGCCTGTTGCTTTGTAATGCCTCAGTCTGAGAGAAGCCTGCGTGAGGGAATGCCTCAGTGGGAGAATAGGCCTTAGTGTAAGTAGGCCTCACAGTGTGAGGTAGGCCTCATTATGAGAGAGCCTCGTGTGTGAAGCTCCAGTGTGAAGGCTGAACTTTATTTGTGTCATGGAAACCCGATTCTTCTAAATAGTGCCTGTTGCTTTGTAATGCCTCAGTCTGAGAGAAGCCTGTGTGAGGGAATGCCTCAGTGGGAGAATAGGCCTCGTTATGAGAGAGCCTCATGTGTGAAGCTCCAGTGTGAAGGTTGAACTTTGTGTCATAGAAACCTGGTTCTTCTAAATAGTGCCTGTTGCTTTGTAATGCCTCAGTCTGAGAGAAGCCTGTGTGAGGGAACACCTCAGTGGGAGAATAGGCCTTAGTGTAAATAGGCCTCACACTGTGAGGTAGGCCTTGTTATGAGAGAGCCTCGTGTGTGAAGCTCCAGTGTGAAGGCTGAACTTTATTTGTGTCATGGAAACCTGGTTCTTCTAAATAGTGCCTGTTGCTTTGTAATGCCTCAGTCTGAGAGAAGCCTGTGTGAGGGAATGCCTCAGTGCGAGAAGAGGTCTCGTTATGAGAGAGCCTCGTGTGTGAAGCTCCAGTGTGAAGGTTGAACTTTGTGTCATGGAAACCTAGTTCTTCTAAATAGTGCCTGTTGCTTTGTAATGCCTCAGTCTGAGAGAAGCCTGTGTGAGGGAACATCTCAGTGGGAGAATAGGCCTTAGTGTGAGGTAGGCCTCGTGATGAGATGGCCTCGTGTGTGAAGTTCCGGTATGAAGGCTGAATACTATTTGTGTAATGGAAACCCAGTTCTTGTAAATAGTGCAACCATATTTTTTTCACTATAAAGAAAAGCCTCCTAAGGAAGAGATAACACTGGTCTGTGTGTTTTTGTTATCTGTCACTTTAGGCTACTGCTGAATCACACTATTGCTAATAAGTTGCTCTGCTGTACATTTATGAGGAGGGTCTTTTGTCAATAAGCCCACTCGCTCAACAATTTCCTAATTGGCTCTATCATAAAAATATGGAAAATGTTTATTAAACTGCAAAAGATGGTTTCTGTGGGACGGACATCCTGCAGCACATTTTGCTCTAGTTTTTTCAATGAATATCTGATAGAGCAGCATTTCTCAACCTGGGGACTGGGACCCCGGGGGGGGGGGGGGGTTCACAAGGGAAGTATCCTTGAAGGGAAGACCATCAGAAAACACAATTTTTTTTGTTGGTGCGGTTCGGAATGTTCTTTCATTGTTGGTGAACTATAAATCGCAGCAACTACAACTCCCAAATGTCAAGATCTATTTTCCCCAAACTTCACCAGTGTTCACATTTGGGCATACTGAGTATTTGTGCCATGTTTGGTCCAGATCCATCATTGTTTGTGTCCACAGTGCTCTCTGGATATAGGTGAACTACAACTCCCAAACTAAAAGTTCGATGCCCACCAAACCCTTCCAGTATTTTCTGTTGGTCATGAGAGTTCTGTGTGCTAAGTTTAGTTCATATGGGCATATTGAGTATTTGTGCCAAGTCTGGTCCAGATCCATCATTGTTTGTGTCCACAGTGCTCTCTGGATGTAGGTGAACTACAACTCCAAAACTCAAGGTCAATGCCCACCAAACCCTTGCAGTATTTTCTGTTGGTCGTGAGAGTTCTGTGTGCTAAGTTTAGTTCAATTCCATCCTTGGTGGAGTTCAGGATGCTCTTTCATTGTAGGTGAACTATAAATCCCAGCAACTAAAACTCCCAAATGACAAAATCAATCCCCCCTCAGCCCCACCAGTATTCCAATTTGGGTGTATTGGGTATTTGTGCCAAATTTTGTCCAGTTAATGAAAATATATCCTGCATATCAGATATTTACATTATGATTCATAACAGTAGCAAAAATACCGTCATGAAGGAGCAACAAAAATAATGGTATGGTTAGTAGTCACCACAACATGAGGAACTGTGTTAAGTTTATGCCAGCCACAAAAACAAAGTTTCTGGAGTAGAACACCTAAAGTAAGGACCACAAAATTAAACAGAAAATAACACTTTGAAAACAGGAAGGTTTTTTTTTTTCTTCAAATTTTGTTACATAGAGTTAATGTTTCCAAGCTCTGATGGGCTTGACTGTTTCAAGCAGGTGGGCTGTATGAGAAGCAGTTCACGTGGAGAGTGTTTACAGGAGGCGCTCTGCAAGAATCCAAGGAAAGGGTTTTGCAAAGGTTCTGTTTTAGTGCATGGCTTGAATTATGGAGGGGGAATTTTCTGCAGATCCCTGCCCCACTTCCCATTGGGTCTTAATTGCCTCCTCACACTAGAGCAGTGGTTCTCAGCCTTTCTAATGCTTCTACCCCCATAATACAGTTCCTCATGTTGTGGTGACCCCCAACCATAATATTATTTTTGTTGCTACTTCATAACTGTACTATTGCTACTGTTATGAATCATAATGTAAATATTTGATATGCAGGATGTATTTTCATTCACTGGACCAAATTCGGCACAAATACCCGATACGTCTATATTTGAATACTGGTGGGGTTGGGAGGGGGGGGATTGATTTTGTCATTTGGGAGTTGTAGTTCCTGGGATTTATAGTTCACCTACAATCAAAGAGTATTCTGAACTCCACCAACGATGGTATTAAACCAAAACTGGTGCACAGAACTCCAATGACCAACAGAAAATACTAGAAAGGTTTGGTGGGCATTGACCTTGAGTTTAGGAGTTGTAGCTCACCCATATCCAGAGAGCACTGTAGACTCAAACAATGATAAATCTGGTTCAATCTTGGCATGAATACTCAATATGCCCAAATGTGAATACTGGTGGAGTTTGGGGGGAAAGGATCAGTTGTATTTGCTGGGCCCAACCCCCAGGTTTATGAATGCTGCACTAGAGAAGGAATCCACTTTAAATTCATTTTCTGCCTCCTGCAGAATTCTGGGCTGTGTAGTTTAGTGAGGCTGTTAAAGGCTCCTCCCTAAACAACGAACCCCAGAATTCTGCAGGAGGAAGCAACCGGATTTAAAGTGAATTCTCTAGTGTGATGAAGTAGTTAATGACAGGCTGTAACTTACAAACTTGCATGAACCAATACAACCCCTGACTCTGCCCTGGGTCTAGGCTGGGTTTCTGAAGGAGGCCTTGCCACTGGCTTCCATTGATGGAAGGAGGGAGAGAAGAGCACCCTTTGTGGGAAGGGAAGGAAGTCTCCCTTTCAGTAGCCAGTGCCCCTGCCTTTCTCCTTGTGGAGAGAAAAAGCAGGGGCACAAGGGGAGTCCACTTCAGCAGTGGAGGATGTGTGGACCAGCCCGGCAATTGCCTCCCTATTCCTCCCTCCCTGCATCCTTGGGCCCAGTTACCTTCTGCTGCTGACTCTATGGGCTTCGTGGAGGAGCAGATGTGAAGCAGCCCACAGGAGAGCCACTCCCTGTGTGGGAAACAGCTCCCCCACTCAGCATCCGGAGGACCACTTCCTGCAGCTGCAGCACAGATGTACTGCCACCACAACCCTGCTCCACCTGCCAGCAGCAGCACTTCCGGAGGCACCCAAGGATGCTCACTCACCTTCTTCAAAGCACTATTACCTTCTGCTGAACTTGGGGAGGGCTGGTAGAAAAGGAATCCCATTTGGCAACTGCCAGCTACCTTCAGAGGAGCCGTGCTGGGGCAAGATGGAAATTGGTGCACCAGCCCAGCTCTTTCCTCCCACTGTGGCCAGCCAGCAGCATTGCCGGAGGGGGAGGATCTCTGCTTAGGGTTCTTAAATTGGCCCCAGAGGCTGAGACTTTTTCGTGTCAGGAGTGAATTGAAAAACTTCAAGTCGCTTCTGCAGATTGGCCATGTGCAAGGATGTTGCACAGGGGATGTCCGAATGTTTTGATGTTTTACCATCCTTGTGGGAGGCTTCTCTCATGTCGCCATATGCGGAGCTGGAGCTGACAGAGGGAGCTCATCCACACTCACCCCAGATTTGAACCTCCGACCTGTTGGTCATCAGTCCTACTGGCACAAGGGTTTAACCCATTGCGCCTCTGGGGGCTCCTGTTCTGGGACTAAAAACCAGAACAGAATGGACTGTTCTGGGACTGACTGGTTTTAAAGTGGTCCAAACTGGAAGTGCTTGCTTGGGGAAGTGGGGCGGATAAAATCCCCAGGTTTAAACAGGCCAAAATCGACAAATGCAGGTTTCAGCCAGGGCTCTGGCATCAGTGACTGGGTGCTTTTCCTTGCGCCTCATGCCACACTCACATCCTGGACAGACATGTTCAGGGCAGGTGACCCATGTAAAAGCAAGCCCTGCTAAGAGGGGCGGGCGGGCGGGGGGGGGGGGGGGGAGGCATTTCAGAGCCAACCCATCCTGCTTTTTGTATTGTGTCAGAAGTACAGTGGGTTAAATCGCTGAGCTGCTGAACTTGCTGGCAGAAAGGTCAGGAGTTTGAATCCAGGGAGCGCAGTTAGCCCCAGCTTCTGACAATCTAGCAGTTCGAAAACATGCTAATGTGAGTACATCAATAGGTAATACTTCAGTGGGAAGGTAATGACGTTCCATGCAGTCATAGAATCATAGAGTTGGAAGAGACCTCATGGGCCATCCAGTCCAACCCACTGCCAAGAAGCAGGAAAATTGCATTCAAAGCACCCCTGACAGATGGCCATCCAGATGGCCCTCATTTGGGCGTCCCCTGGGCAATGTTCTTGCAGATGGCCAGTTTTCTCACACCAGAAGCAGCTTTAAAGCTGCTTCTGGTGTGAGAAAATTGGCCATCTGCAAGGACATTGCCCAGGGGACGCCCAAATGAGGCTTCTCTCATGTCCCTGTATGGGAAGCTGGAGCTGACAGACAGGAGCTCACCTCGTCTTGTGGATTTGAACCACTAACCTTCAGGTCAGCAGTCCAGCTGGCACAAGGGTTTAACCCATTGTGCCACCACAGCCCCTGGAAAGTTTGGGAGACTAATGTAAGGACTCTTATTCCCAATCTTAAGGAGCCCGTGTTGGAACATGAGAAATTGTATTTTTGGGTTGTCAACTACATACATCAATTTCTTCTGGGGGAATGATGGTTGCCTCTGTCTCTAGCTGTTTTTGCATCCATTCCCTCCCATAAAGCAACCTTACAAAGGTGCAATGTCCCAAAAGCGGAGCCCAATGTGTAACTGCTGAAGGGAAGGAAGGGGACCACAGCCAGCCCTTGCCTTGTCCAGTGAGGAATCTTTTCTTCCTGACTGTATGGGTCTCTTTCAACTCTTGATCCTATGAAACAGCAGTCCGAAGAATGTTTGTTTTTTTTAAAGGAGAGGGGGGCAGTCCCAGAGTGCCGGCCCTTTCCATGCTTCCAATGCAGTCATCCCAGGCAACTGCTCTTCTCCAAGAATGCATCAATGTGTCTTTCTGCCACTCAACTTGTTAGAAAGGTCTTGTGTTGTACAAAAGGCAAAATCTCAATTTCATTCAATTCATAATGTTTATAAAGGTAGGTCCGGTGGCGCAGTGGGTTAAATTGCTGAGCTGCTGAACTTGCTGACAGAAAGGTCAGCAGTTTGAATCCAGGGAGCACTGTTAGCCCCAGCTTCTGACAACCCAGCAGTTCAAAAACATTCTAATGTAAGTAAATCAATAGGTAACACTTCAGCGGGAAGGTAATGGCATTCCATGCAGTCATAGAATCATACTGTTTGAAGAGACCTCATGCGCCATTTTCCTGCCAAGAAGCAGGAAAATTGCATTCAAAGAACCCCCAACAGATGGCCATCCAGCCTCTGTTTAAAAGCTTCCAAAGAAAGAGCCTCCACCACACTCCGGGGCAGAGAGTTGCACTGCTGAACGGCTCTCACAGTCAGGAAGTTCATTCTAATGTTCAGGTGGAATCTCCTTTCCTGTAGTTTGAAGTCATTGTTCCATTGCGTCCTAGTCTCCAGGGAAGCAGAAAACAAGCTTGCTTCCTCTTCCCTATGACTTTCTCTCATATATTTATACATGGCTATCATGTCTCCTCTCAGCCTTCTCTTCTTCAGGCTAAACATGCCCAACTCTTTAAGCCGCTCCTCATAGGGGTTGTTCTCAAGACCCTTGATCATTTTAGTCACCTTCCTATGGACACATTCCAGCTTGTCATGCCAGCCACATGACCTAGGAGGCGTTTATGGAAAACACCGGCTCTTTGGCTTAGAAATGGAGATGAGCACCACCCCCCAGAGTCAGACCCTTGATCCTTTTAGTCGCCCTCCTATGGACACATTCGTTTGTCATGCCGGCCACATGACCTAGGTGGTGTCTATGGACAACGCCAGCTCTTTGGTTTAGAAATGGAGATGAGCACCATCTCCCAGAGTCAGACACGACTAGACTTAATGTCAGGGGAATACCTGAGCGAGTGAGTGCGTGCCCTGGTGGCCAGAGCCACATGTTGACCATGTGTACCTTTACTATGATGACCATGTGTACCTTTACCTTTACTACCTTTACCCTTGTGACCCCCGCCTTCTCAGTACTTCCTTGCCCATTCTCAAAGGAAGGGTGATGGCACTCTGCACACCACTCAGTGTGCCTTTTGATAGTAAACCTCCTGCACCGCAATGCCTGCCAGAAATGCTGAATGCCAGAACAGGAACCAGAAGCCCTTGGTTTTTAAATAAAAGTTTAATCTCTCCTTCATTGAGGTCTCGAGTAACAGAAATACTGCTGAATCCTTCATTGCCTCTCAACCCCTGGGAGGCAGATGGAGAGGCCTGAAGGACCCAAAGCCATGAAGAAAACACACGCCACATAAGCCGGACAGACGAATGGGGAAAGGACAAAACATGAGCCTGTGTTCACAGAGGAGTGGGATGCTTCCTGGGGTGGTGGTTGGGGGTGGGGGTCACTCAAAGGCACCACAGCCCAAGTCTCAAGCAGGTCACATCTCCAATACCATATCCCTCCATCTTTCCAGTCGCGACAGGACTATTTCCCAAAACTCTCCCCCACACACCCTTAAACCATCGAGAAAGGAAAGAAGGTGGCATTGGGATGGGATTCTTGGCAGCTGGGACTAGAGACTCCTGCCATTCTCTGTCATGGGAGCGAAGAAGGGTGATCAAAGAGCACCAATAAATAAAGCCACACCAGGGGAAGCCGCTCCGGGCAGGAGGTGAGTCCCCACAAGGCACCTGAGGATGGCCCCACTCAGGCAGAGGGACAGGAGAGAAAGCTGGACGAGGGCTACAGAGAGCTAAACAGAAATACCTCAAAAGGTGAGGAAGGAGGAGTGGAGACTCCTCTGAAATGAACTGGACAGAGCAGCCAAAGAAGGGCCAAGGAGGCCGGCCGGATCTCCTCTTCTGACCAGTGATGGGAGAGACCCAGCCACACCACACAGGCATCAAACTACGCCACCCATCCACCCACCCACCCACTCTCACCCAAGGATGTGTGGCTCCCTTTGCAAGGCCAGATGTTCTCTGCTGACTTGAAAGGGCTCAACAGTTTCGGGAGGAGCCTAAAACTACCAGAGGAGGCTGCGGATGACTGGCCAGAAGATGGTCCTCCCCTATGACGATCTGGGAAGTGCAAAGGTGGAACAGAGGAGAGAGACAGTCAAACAAGCAAGAGCTTCTACTGAACCTTGAAACAAATTTTGTTTTGTTTGTTTTTTCGGGAAAAAAAGAAAGAAAAAGAAACCACACAAGCAGCCGCTGCATTTACTGTTATAACGGGACGTGGCTGAATAGATAGGAGACTGACTCCCCGTTGTGGGTCCTTCGGATGGCTTCCGCCAGGATCATAGAGATGTCAATCACCTGCAAAGAGCAAGGGAGGCATGAGGGTGAGAGGCCACAAAGTACCCAAGGAATGGGGGAGGCAGAGGAGACAAGGCAACCCTTTGGCAAGACATCCCCCCATAAATTCCCATTATCTTCATATTATTATTATTACTAACTAGCTAGTTAGTAGCCAGCTCCATTCAATCACTACTGACCATGAGTTCAAAACCAGTCCGGCTCGGAGTGAGCTCCCGACCATTAATAGTCTAGCTTGCTGTTGACCTATGCAGCCCGAAAGACAGTTGCATCTGTCAAGTAGGAAATTTAGGTACCGCTTTATGTAGGGAGGGTAATTTAACTAATTTACAACACTATAAGAATGAGGAAGTACTCCATTAAGGACTCGGTGTCAGAAGTGGACAATGAAGTGGCAGCTCCCCCTGCGGCCAGAATCGAGCATATCCTCATGAAGCTGGAAAGCTGGAATGTTAAATTGCCTCAGTCTATATATGTTGTGTGTCTAATGGCATCAAATGTTTGCCATGTATATGTGCATTGTAATCCGCCCTGAGTCCCCTGAAGGGTGAGAAGGGCGGAATATAAAATACTGTAAATAATAAATAATAGTAATTATGAGATACATAACAGGATTAACACACAGCAAACAAGATCACTATGCTGGCTTTCATATTGGATCACATGTTGGACACTTCCCAAGTGTCTAGGACTCTCTGATGTATCAGCAAATAATGCGTGCAAATCCGAGTAGGTAGCCTTTTCCAGCTGACAGGCTGGGATTTTGTCAGTGCCGATTGTTTTCTAGTGCAGGCCAAGGTCTTGAGGCACTGCACCCAATGTGTCAATCACCACTGGGACCACCTTGACTGGCTTGTGCCAGTCTTTGCAGTTTGATCTTTAAATCCTCATATCGTGTAAGCTTTATTATTATTATCAACACTATTGTAACAACACTTAAAATGTTCTGTACCTGGTTTGAAAGTGTTATTCCTGTTTAATTGTGTGGATCTTACTTTGAAAATAGTTGCTGCCACAAACTAGGTGAATTGGTTGAGCCTCTATGAGATATTCACTGGAACAAAGTGTAATATGATCTGACATGGTGCCACAAGAATATGAATGTATATTATTGTTGTTTTAAATTATTATTTTATGATCTTTCAACACTTATTATCAATGTATTTGGATTGTTGTTTACATGATTTTAATATGTTACAAGCTGCTTTGGGTCCTGTGAGGGAGAAAAGCGGGATATAAAAATAAAACAGCAATGTTTTTAGTGCAATAAGGACTTGAGAACAGACCAATGGAACGACTACGGATTTGATTTTGGATGGCGTGATTTTAGTACCTGTTTTAAAATTGCTTTGTTCAATGGGTGGAATGTAATATAAATGTTATTGTATTATCAATGTTTTAATTGTATGTTTATGTTCAAATGCCATTCTATGTTTTATGTTTAGTAAGGTTAGGTTTTTCATTTATAGTTATATGTTATTATATAGTTTACATGTTTTGGTTTTCATATGTATGTACAGCATTGAATTTTGCCATTATTATGTTGCAAACTGCTTTGAGTCCCCTCAGGGGGAGGGGAGAAAAGCAGTATATAAGTGCAGTAAATAATAAATAATAAAGATATTATTATTATTATTATTATTAATCAGGTTTTACAATGTATTGTAATGTAATATAGCTGAGTCATGCACTGCTAATGGGCTTCTATTGGAAATGCTGAGTCATGCATTTAGGCCTGGGTAACAATGGAAAAATTTGTTTTTAAAATCGATTCGTTTTTTGGGGGGGTTTTGCGTTTCGTTATTTAAAATAATTACAAAATTTTCCTTTTAAAAAGTTTGATATTTACGAAATTTCGTAAATGTGGAAAAAATTACAAAACATTAACGAATCGATTTCCGAAACAATAACGAATTGATTCGTTAATGGCGGACGCGACCGCGAAATACGCTAAAAAACCTCCAAAAACTTCTGAAGCTTCCCTCTCCCTCTGTTGTTGACTGTTGGTGTGATATTATAATTTTTTTTCACTAATTAAACAAAAAACTTGCCCCAAACATGCGGAAATAATAACAAAACGACCTCAGAACAATAACGAAACAAATACAATAACGAAATACGAAGCATTTGCAAAACGTGTTTAAAAATTCGTTTTTTTTTAAATTGCTCCAGAATGGTTCGTTATCGTTTTGTAATTGAAAAAAATAACGAATTATTAACGAATTACGAATTAATGAAACGAAACCGCCCAGCCCTACATGCATTAACTGTATATAGAACTTCATTTGGGGAATGTGTTCTGGCCTAGTCCAGGTGATTGTGAATTATGTAATCCTGGGTTTGAGTTAAGTCAATGAGTTGGGAACCAATCAGAGATTGCTATGTGTAATTGTATAGAATTGTATATAAGGAAGTCATGTACAGTGTATATCTCTCCTTGTGCTGTGATGTTGTTCGTCGAAGGCTATATGTAATTAAAGAACCTGTCTGCTAAGACAAGATATTACTGTATGCTGTGGTAAGTTTGTAATATCATCTAGATTGGGAAAAGACAATGGTAAAACTGACAATGGCCGGGCATGTGCTCAAGTGTCTGTAAAAGGTTCCAGAGTGACTGCAGTTTGTGGGAGCAGTTGACTGAAAATACTGTGCAGGAAGAAGCTACTGGAAAGCGCTGAAGTTGTGCAACTGATCTGCTGCTGAATTGTGAAGTTAATCTCAACATAATAATAATAATAATCATCATCATCATCATCATCATCATCATCATCATTATTATTGAAAACCGATCATCATCATCATCATTATTATTGAAAACCGAGAGCAAAATGTGCTGCAGGATGCCCTTTCCGCAGAAACCAAGTTTTTGCAGTTTAATAAAATTTCCCCATGTTTTTATGATATAATTGTCATTTCCTAATTGGTTCTAACAAAAAACGTGTTTCATAGTGTAGTAATAATTTGCTACTTTTTCTGTCACAAAAGACAACCATGCCATAAACTCATCCCCTTCTCACAAATATCATTTGGGGATGGCTCTACATTTTATGCTGCTAACTTTAATCTTTCAGATAGAAAGGAATCACTAATGCTGAAAACGATACTACAGAGAAGGGGGTCCTCAAACTAAGGCCCAAGGGCCGGATACAGCCCTCCAAGGTCATTTACCCGGCCCTCGCTTGGGGTCAACCTAAGTCTGAAACAACTTGAAAGCACACACAACAACAACAACAGCAATCTTATCAGCCAAAAGCAGGCCCATACTTCCTTTTGAAATACCAAAAAGTTTATATTTGTTTAAATTGTTCTTCATTTTAATTACTGTATTGTTTTTAAGTGTTTTTTGGACTACAAATAAGGTATGTGCAGTGTGCCTAGGAATTCATTCTTTTTTTTTCTTCAAATTATAATCTGGTCCTCCAAAAGTTTAAGGGACTGTCAATTGGCCCTCTGTTTAAAATGTTTGAGGACCCCTGCATATCATTTACAAGAACAATGCATACGGCCCACTGCTGCATTACAAATTAATTTCTCAAGCACCAGACTCAGCCTTTCCTGGGAGTTTGTCCTTCTGCTTTTCTAGGAAGCCCTACCTGGATTTTCGGGCAGTGCTTCATCTTGTCCTCTTGCGGGATAGTGTTGGTGACGACCACGGCCTCAAAGCAGGCGCTGTTGATGCGGGAGATTGCCGGTCCTGAGAAGATCCCATGCGTCAGGATGGCATACACTTTGGTGGCGCCTGCGGAGATGAGCCTGCGTGGCAGAGAGGCAGAGGGTGGGGCGCTCAGCTCCAGGGAGGGAAAGCCAAACCCTGTCCCAAAGGCAGGCGGGCGGGCAGAGAGGCCCCAGGCTCCCTGATCAGAGGGAAAGGGACGCACCTGTCTGCTGCGTGGCAGATGGTGCCACAGGTATCCGCCATGTCATCCACCAGTATGGCCACCCGGTCCTTCACGTCCCCCACCAACACCATGCGGTCCACCTCGTTCGCCTTCTTCCTCTCCTTGTGGATGAGGGCAAAGTCTACATTCAGCCGGTCAGCGATGGAGGTCACTCTGAGGAGGGAGAGAGCCACACTCAACAGCCGCCAGCAGATCAAGCCAGAATGCTGCTGGCACATGACAATGGCACTTGTTCGGCCTCTATAGCAGTGTTTCTCAACCTGGAGATCAGGGCCCCTGGGGGGTCACGACAGGGTGTCAGAGGGGTCACCAAAGACCATCATAAAATAGTATTTTCTGTTGGTCATGGGGGTTCTCTGTGGGAAGTTTGGCCCAATTCTATCATTGGTGGAGCTCAGAATGCTCTCTGATTGTAGGTGAACTATAAATCCCAGCAACTCCAACTCCCAATTGCCAAAGTCTATTTCCCCCAAACTCCACTAGTGTTCACATTTGGGCATATTGAGTATTCGTGCCAAGTTCGGTCCAGATCTGTCATTGTTTGAGTCCACAGTGCTCTCTGGATGTAGGTGAACTACAACTCCAAGACTCAAGGTCAATGCCCACCAAACCCAGTATTTTCTGTTGGTCAGGCGAGTTCTGTGTGCCAAGATTGGTTCAATTCCATTGTTGGTGGAGTTCAGAATGCTCTTTGGTTGGGGGTGAACTATAAATCCCAGCAACTACAAATCTCAAATGACAAAATCAATCCTCCCAACTCCACCAGTATTCTAATTTGGGCTTATCGGGGTTTTGTGCCAAATTTGGTCCAGCGAATGAAAATACATCCTGCATATCAGATATTTACATTACAATTCATAACAGTAGCAAAAATACAGTTATGAAGTAGTAACAAAAATAATGTTATGGTTGGGGGTCACCACAACATGAAGAACTGCATTAAGGGGTCGCGGTGTTAGGAAGGTTGAGAAACACTGCTCTATAGGGAAGCGTCTCAAAAGCCAAAGCGGAATGTCGGCAGCTGCAGGGGAAAGGCGCCTCTGTGGCCCTCCATGATCCCTGCCCAGCTGTGATAATGCAGGATGGGAGAAGGAGCCCGTTCACATCTCTGGGGCCGAGGATTTTCCTCACCCGCACTAATAATAATAATAATAATAATAATAATAATAATAATAAACAACTTTATTAATAACCCATCACCATCTCCCCAAAGGGCAACTAACATGAGGAGCGGCTAACATGAGGCCAAGCCCAAAATAATACAACATAACTAGACACAGTATAGCAAAGAAATACAACATAACATCTATATAAATAAAAATGTAATGTTCGTTTGTGGGATTGACAGAACTCAAAAACCACTGGACAAATTGACACCAAATTTGGACACAAGACATCTAACAACCCAATGTATGTCCTTCACTCAAAAAAAATTGATTTTGTCATTTGGGAGTTGTAGTTGCTGGGATCTATAGTTCACCTACAATCACAGAGCATTCTGAACCCCACCAATGATAGAATTGGGCCAAACCTCCCACACAAAACCCCCATGTGGGCCACAGCAACGTGTGGCAAGGGACGGCTAGTAATATATAAAACAACACATAAAATAAAATAAACAATATAAAATGGCATAGTAAAATCAACACAAAGGGCTGGCCAGATGTGTGAGATAAAACGTTAAAAGGTTAAAACCCTGGGTGAAATAGGAATGAAAAGTGCATTTATGAGAGAGGAGTCCAAGAAGGAGGGGCAGTGGAGTTTGGCCTTGATGTGGGACAGGGGGAGGTGCTTTATCATAATGATAACTGGGGGTGGGAACAAGCAAATGAGTTGAGTGGTCACTCTCCGAAGGCACATCGGAAAAGCCAAGTTTACAGATCTTTCTTGAAAGCAGCTAGGTTAGGGGCTTGCCTGATCTCCCCAGGTAGTGAGTTCCAAAAACGGGGGGCCACAGCGGAGAAGGCCCTCTTCCTCGTCCCCACAAGTCGAACATGTGATAGAGGAAGGGGCGAGAGGAGGGCCTCTCCAGAGGAACAAAGAAATTGTGCAGGTTTATGGTTGGAGATGCGGTCACAAACGTAGGTGGCACCCGGCCACTGCAAACCAAGACTTCGCCCAGATCTGCAGAAAGTGCAGCTCCTCATCTTGGCTCGCCAGGGAGGGACTCAATGCCAAGAGAGCTAGTTGCAAAGGACGTCAGCCAAAAACCAAACCATTCAAGGAGGACTACTGTAGCATGAGGAGAGGCAGGGGCATGACAGTCAAGGGCACCTGAGGAAAAGGCAGAGGGAGCCCCAGCCCCTTTTGGTGGCCTCACCGTTTGGCTCCTCCGGCATCTGGTGAGACGATGGTGCAGTTCTTCCACTCAACGATGTTCTCCTTGATCCACTTCAGGACTGCAGGCTCCGCATACAGGTTGTCCACAGGGATGTCGAAGAAGCCCTTCGGGGAGAGAAGGAAGGGAGGGAGGGGATGGTGTCTCCACAGAAACTGGGCAGGCTTCTCAGTAGTATGTCAACGATACCATTCGCCAAGTGGCCTCAGAGACCCAGCTCCCTCAATAAGCCCTGCCTTCTCTGGAGAGGCCCAGGGCTACTTGCCAAACCAACCTGGATCTGAGAGGCATGCAGGTCCATGGTAATGATGTGGTCAGCCCCAGCCACCGAGAGCATGTTGGCCACCAGCTTGGCGGAGATTGGGGCCCGGCTCTGTGGGTGGAAACAGTGGGTCAAAGCCAAGGAGGCCCCTTCCCCTCCTCACAGACCCATCCCTACAGGGTCCCTCCTTCTGGGCTCCTCCCACCCCACAGAAGGGTCCTACGAGAGGCAGGCCTCCCAGTGCCCGCGGGGCATCCCAACCTTGTCCTTCTTGTCCTGCCGGGCGTAAGGGAAACAGGGGATGACGGCCGTGACCCGGCTTGCGGAGGCGATCTTGCAGGCATTGATCATGATCAACAGCTCCATCAGATTGTCATTGATCTCCCCGCAGCCGCTCTGCACAATGTAGACATCCTCCCCACGGACGCTCTCCCCGATCTCCACACTGCGTAGGGGGCCACAGAATCATAGCATCATAGAAGAGTCAGAAGAGACCCCAGGGGTCATCCAGTCCAACCCCATTCTTTCTACCTTCATGCAAGAAAAGCACCTTCAAATACAGGAAAAGCACGCCAACAGATGGCCATCCAGTCTCATTAATAATAATGACATAGCTGGAAGATACTCCATTTGATTTATGGCTGGTTGTTTACTAGGGTTTTAATGTTTTACTTATAACCTTTTGTTATGTTTATTGTTATTTTATTTTGATTTGATGTGGTTTAAGTTAAATTTTGGATTGATTAGGTTATTGCTGTATATTTATGTTGTTCTGTTTGCATTGTAAGGCATCCCGAGTCCCTCTAGGGCAGTGGTTCTCAATCTGTGGGTCCCCAGATATTTTGGCCTTCAACTCCTAGAAATCCTAACAGCTGGTAAACTGGCTGGGATTTCTGGGAGTTGTAGGCCAACACCCCTTGGGGACCTACAGGTTGAAAACCGCTGCTCCACGGAGATGGGGCAGAATATCAATAAAGATAACATCATAATCATTATTTATTCAGTCCAACATGGAGCCCCCAGTGGTGCAATGGGTTAAACCCTTGCGCTGGCAGGACTGAAGACTGACAGGTTGCAGGTTCGAATCTGGGGAGAGCGTGGATGAGCTCCCTCTGTCAGCTCCAGCTCCCCATGCTGGGACATGAGAGATGCCTCCCACAAGGATGGTAAAACATCAAACATCCGAGCATCCCCTGGGCAACATCCTTGCAGGCAGCCAATTCTGATGTGGGGCTGCCTGGAAGCTTCAATTAGTCCAACAGTCAGCAGCCAGGTTGCTGACCGTAGCGAGGTACAGGGAGCAGACAATTCCTCTGTTACAGCACCTCCACTGGTTGCTGATCTGCTTCTGAACACAATTCAAAGTGCTGGTTTTAACCTTTAAAGCTCTAAAAGGTTCTGGCCTAGACTACATGTCCAAACATATCTCCTACTACGAATCATCATGAAGTTTAAGATCATCTGGAGAGGCCCTGCTCTTGATCCCACTGCCGCCGCAATTGTGATTCCCTCCCTAAAGACATCAGACTGGCCACCTCCCTCCTGTCCTTTAGAAGGAAACTCAAGACTTGGCTGTGGGACCTTGCATTTGACCATTGAACAGCAACTTGTACGAACATAAGCAATTTTGAAGTGACAATGAATTGTTCTAGACCTGGATTTTAATTGACATGTTTTAAAAACTGTTTATTTAATGTTTTGTTTTAATGAATTTGTTGATTGTACTTATTATTATGATGGCACCGAATGGTGTTTGCTGTGAGTCTGCCCAGAGTCCCTAGTGCCAGAAAAGCACACTCAAAGCCCTGCCAACAGATGGCCACTCAGTCTCAATAATAACAACAACTTAGCTGGAAGAGACTCCAGTGGCCATCCAGTCCACCCCCTTCTTTCTGCCTTCATACAGGAAAAGCACACTCAAAGCCCTGCCAACAGATGGCCACTCAGTCTCAATAATAACAACAACTTAGCTGGAAGAGACTCCAGTGGCCATCCAGTCCACCCCCTTCTTTCTGCCTTCATACAGGAAAAGCACATTCAAAGCCCCCCAAACAGATGGCCATGCAGTATCAATAATAATAATAATAATAATAATAATGACATAGCTGTAGAGGAACCAAGGGACCATGCAATCCAACCCCCTTCTTTCTGCCCTCATGCAAGAAAAGCACACTCAAAGCCCTGCCTACAGATGGCCACTCAGTCTCAATAACAAGAACAACAACATGCAGTTCTTGTGGTTTTTTTCGGGCTATATGGCCATGTTCTAAAGGCATTTCTCCTGACGTTTCGCCTGCATCTATGGCAAGCATCCTCAGAGGTGAGGTCAACATGGCTGGAAGAGACTCCAGGGGCCATCTAGTCTAACCCCATTCTTTCTGCCTTCATACAGGAAAAGCACATTCAAAGACCCCCAAACAGATGTCCATCCAGTATCAATAATAATAATAATAATAATAATAATAATGACATAACTGGAGAAGACCCAAGGGACCATTCAGCCCAACTCCCTTTCTGCCTTCATACAGGAAAAGCACATTCAAAGCCCCCCAAACAGATGGCCATGCAGTATCAATAATAATAATAATGACATAGCTGTAGAAGACCCAAGGGACCATGCAATCCAACCCCCTTCTTTCTGCCTTCATACAGGAAAAGCACATTCAAAGCCCCCCAAACAGATGGCCATGCAGTATCAATAATAATAATAATGACATAGCTGTAGAAGACCCAAGAGACCATGTAATCCAACCCCCTTCTTTCTACCTTCATGCAAGAAAAGCACACTCAAAGCCTCCACCCCCAACAAATGGCCATCCAGTCTCTACAACAGTAATAACATAACTGGAAGAGACTCCAGGGGCCCTTCCTATGGAGGTTAGATCAGCCCCCTCGCTAATGGTGTTTCGAAGAAGATTAAAAACTTGGATGATTGAACAGGCATTCGGATAAACAGTGCAATGAATGTGATGATTACAGGAATGGAAATATGGACGACGAATTGGATCACGACTCTAGTTATGAGATGCATTGTGTTTGTTTATTGTTGTGTCAATATTGTATACTATGCTCTTATGGTTTTAAATTGTATATCGTTGGTTGATTTTTATCCCTGTTGTAAACCGCGTTGAGTCGCCTGTTGGGCTGAGAAACAAGTAAACAAGTAAAGTAAAGTAAATAAATAAATAAAATAAATCCAGCCCAACTCCTTTTCTGCCCTCATGCAGGAAAAGCACACTCAAAGCCACCCCAACAGATGCCCATCCAGCCTCTGTTTCAAAGCTTCCACTACTCTCCAAGGCAGAGAGTTCCACTGTTGAACAGCCAGGAAGGGGCTTGGGAGGGCGGGACTTCCGGGGGAAGCCAGGCCTGAGCCCCTTCCCCCCTGACTCACCATGTCTCCTGGTTGGAGAACTTCTTGGTGACGACCTTCCCGAGCTCGAGGCCGAGGCGGTCGGCGATCTTCTGCGAGAGGTCCTGGTGGGAGCTGCCGCTGAAGATCTTGATGTTGGGCATCCTGCCGGCCAAGGAGGGGTGGGGAGGGGGCGGCGCCGAGCTGGGCGAGGAGGAGGAGGAGGAGGGAGAGGCCGCCGCCTCCTCGGCCTCCCTGCGCCGCTCCCGGCCTTCGGGGCCCGCCGCCTCGGCCTCGCCTGCCCGCGGGGGATCCAGCCGCCGCCGGCCTTCCGCCCTCTTGGCGGCTCTGGCGGGAAGAACGCGGGGAACGAGAGCGGAGGGCGGGAGGCCGGGGAGAGCGCTCCTACCGCGACGACAACAACGACGACGCCATCTTGGCGCTTCCCTTTTTATCGCCTCGGCCACGCCCACCTGCCGCGCGCGAGGAGCAACCCAGCGCGCAGGCGCATGCCGGCAAGCGTTTCCGATTGGTTCCTCCGAGGAGCAGAGCGGGCCCCGGCAGCCAATGGGAGCGGGCTCCTCGTGAAGGCTTTATCGCGGTAATACAGGAGGCGAGATCTGGAGGAGGGAGGGGAGGGGTTGGCGGCGGAGGGTGCGATGTGCGCCTGCGCGAAGTGGATCAAGACTCTTGAAAGTGGCATTAGTGCACCTTGGCATGACTTCATGCTGCGAGGTCCTGGGAGTTGTAGTTTGGTGAAGTACATTGGGTTTCATCCCTGGACTGCACAAGTCTTTTGTTTTATCAAGTTTCTAGTCCTGAATGAGTACTAGAGGCAGGGTCAAGCTCAGAGATTCCTTTTGGACAATATTGTGTCCAGTTCTGGGCACCACAATTCAAGAGAGATATTGACAAGCTGGAATGTGTCCAGAGGAGAGCGACTAAAATGATCACAGGTCTGGAGAACAAGCCCTATGAGGAGCGGATTAAGGAGCTGAAGAAGAGAAGGCTAAGAGGAGATATGATAGCCATGTATAAATATGTGGGAGGAAGCCACAGGGAGGAGGGAGCAAGCTTGTTTTCTGCTTCCTTGGAGACTAGGACACGGAACACTGGCTTCAAACTATAAGAGAGGAGATTCCATCTGAACACGAGGAAGAACTTCCTGACTTTGAGAGCTGTTCAGCAGTGGAACTCTCTGCCCCGGAGTGTGGTGGAGGCTCCTTCTTTGGAGACTTTTAAACAGAGGCTGGATGGCCATCTGTCGGGGGTGTTTTGAATGCAATTTTCCTGCTTCTTGGCAGAATGGGGTTGGACTGGATGGCCCATGAGGTCTCTTCCAACTCTGTGATTCTATGATTATAAGCGTAATGTTGTCAACTTTGATCTTTACGGATGGTATTTTCCACTTTGCATTAGTGCACCTTGGCATGACTTCATGCTGCGAGGTCCTGGGAGTTGTAGTTTGGTGAAGTACGTTGGGTTTCATCCCTGGACTGCACAAGTCTTTTGTTTCATTAAGTTTCTAGTCCTCAATAAGTACTAGAGGCAGGGTCAAGCTCAGAGATTCCTCTGGACAATATTGTGTCCAATTCTGGTCACCACAATTCAAGAGAGATCATAGAATCATAGAATCAAAGAGTTGGAAGAGACCTCATAGGCCATCCAGTCCAACCCCCTGCCAAGAAACAGGAATATTGCATTCAAATCACCCCTGACAGATGGCCATCCAGCCTCTGTTTAAAAGCTTCCACAGAAGAGCCTCCACCACACTCTGGGGCAGAGAGTTCCACTGCTGAACGGCTCTCACAGTCAGGAAGTTCTTCATTGGGAAGAATCACCCTCTGGGTTCGTCCATTTAACCAATTACAGATCCACCTAACCATAGTTTTGCCTAGCCCACATTGGACTAGTTTGTTTGCCAGAAGGTCACGGGGGACCTTGTCGAAGGCCTTACTGAAATCCATAATATTCCTCATTCCAGACAAGAATCAATGAGGGCCAGCTAACACCTCCCAACAAAGGATTCCCCCAGGCAGCAATGAGTCAGGTCTTGAAACTGCACACTCCGGGGCAGAGAGTTCCACTGCTGAACGGCTCTCACAGTCAGGAAGTTCTTCCTCATGTTCAGATGGAATCTCGTTTCTTGTAGTTTGAAGCCATTGTTCCGCGTCCTAGTCTCCAGGGAAGCAGAAAACAAGCTTGCTCCCTCCTCCCTGTGGCTTCCTCTCACACATTTATACATGGCTATCATATCTCCTCTCAGCCTTCTCTTCTTCAGGCTAAACATGCTCAGCTCCTTAAGCCGCTCCTCATAGGGCTTGTTCTCCAGACCTTTTATCATTTTAGTCGCTCTCCTCTGGACACATTCCAGCTTGTCAATATCTCTCTTGAATTGTGGTGCCCAGAATTGGACACAATATTCCAGATGTGGTCTAACCAAAACAGAATAGAGGGATAGCATTACTTCCCTAGATCTAGACACTATGCTCCTATTGAGATATTGACAAGCTGGAATGTGCCCAGAGGAGGGCGACTAAAATGATCAAGGGTCTGGAGAACAAGCCCTATGAGGTGCGGCTTAAGGAGCCGAACATGTGCAGATAAAGAAAGGACTTTGAGAATGGCCAGGAAATGACTAATGGAATGGAATTTGGAACTCTGAAAGACGAACGCTGAGCATGTGAATAGTTTTTATATGATGTGATGTATATTGATTGTTATGATTGTTTTAACTGTGATAATTGTTTTAACTATGGTTTTTGTACACTATGTATAATTTTTGTATAGGCATCGAATTATGCCTTTTGTAAGCCGCGGGGTAAAAGTACCTGAAATAAATAAATAAATAAATAAATGTTTAGCCTGAAGAAGAGAAGGCTGAGAGGAGATATGATAGCCATGTATAAATATGTGAGAGGAAGCCACAGGGAGGAAGGAGCAAGCTAGTTTACTGCTGCCCTGGAGACTAGGACTTGAAACAATGGCTTCAAACTACAAGAGAGGAGATTCCATCTGAACGTGAGGAAGAACTTCCTGACTGTGAGAGCTGTTCAGCAGTGGAACACTCTGCCCCGGAGTGTGGTGGAGGCTCCTTCTTTGGAAGCTTTTAAACAGAGGCTGGCTGGCCATCTGTCAGGGGTGATTTGAATGCAATATTCCTGCTTCTTGGTGGGGGTTGGACTAGATGGCCCATGAAGTCTCTTCCAACTCTTTGATTGTATGATTCCCCACATCCTAAAAGTTAAAAGGCCATTCCAGCCACAATATAGTACTATATAAGCTAATATCAGCACTTTTAATCTGTACCCATCACACTTGGCCCGGCTTAGTTTTTATTGTGTTGCGGTGTACTGTTTTTACTGCTTACTGTTATTACTTAATGTTTTGATTTGCTTTTGGTTTATGTGTATTTGTTATATTGTTGTTTTATTGAGGCCTTGGCCTTTGTAAGCCGCATCGGGTCCTTCGGGAGATGCTAGCGGGGTACAAATAAAGTTAATAATAATAATAATAATAATAATAATAATAATAATATTGTGCCATGCTAATAATACAATATATTGTATATACCAGGGGTCCTCAAACTTTTTAAACAGAGGGCCAGGTCACAGTCCCTCAAACTGTTGGAGGGCTGGATTATAATTTGAAAAAAGCATGAATGAATTCCTATGCACACTGCACATATCTTATTTGTAGTGCAAAAAACACTTTAAACAGTGCAATAATTAAAATGAAGAACAATTTTAACAAATATAAACTTGTTAGGATTTCAATGGGAAGTGTGGGGCTGCTTTTGGCTGATGGGATAGGATTGAGATAGGGTTGTTGTTGTTGTTGTGGTTGTGTGCTTTCAAGCAGTTTCAGACTTAGGTTGACCCTGAGCGAGAGCCAGGTAAATGACCCACACTGCACATATATTATTTGTAGTACAAAAAACACTTTAAACTGTGCAATAATTAAAATTAAGAACAATTTTAACAAATATAAACTTGTTAGTATTTCAATGGGAAGTGTGGGGCTGCTTTTTGCTG
Organism: Anolis sagrei; assembly: GCF_037176765.1. Taxonomy (NCBI): domain Eukaryota; kingdom Metazoa; phylum Chordata; class Lepidosauria; order Squamata; family Anolidae; genus Anolis; species Anolis sagrei. Next base: position 20,037,775 of record NC_090030.1, on the reverse strand, counting down.
ATGAGATAGGATTGTTGTTGTTGTTGTGTGCTTTCAAGCAATTTCAGACTTCGGTTGACCCTGAGTGAGGGCCGGGTAAATGACCTTGAAGGGCCATATTCAGCCGTCGGGCCTTAGTTTGAGGACCCCTGGTATATATCTATAATATTGACAATATTATAATGTAGTACAATATATGGAGCCCCCAGTGGGGCAGTGGGTTAAAACGCTGAGCTGCCGAACTTGCGGACCAAAAGGTCGCAGGTTCGAATCCGGGAAGCGGCCCCAGCTTCTGCCAACCTAGCAGTTCGAAAACATGCAAATGTGAGTAGATCAATAGGTATTGCTCTGATGGGAAGGTAATGCCGCTCCATGCAGCCACATGACCCTGGAAGTGTCTATGGACAATGCTGGCTCTTCGGCTTAGAAATGGAGATCAGCACCACCCCCCAGAGTCGGACATGCCTGGACTTAATGTCAGGGGAAAACCTTTACCTAATACAATATAATACTAATAATAATACAATATAATATTAATTATATATTATATATTACACCGGGGGGAGGGGCTTGAGGTGCTTCAGCCCCCCCCTCTCTCCAAATTCTCAAGGTGGTCCTTGAGAAGGCCTTAAGGGTATATTACTTAAACTGTTATGTTTATTCATATCATGATCTGATCACCATGCTCAATATATCCCATATGCATGGGGCTATTGGGATGATATAAAAGGTTTGCTAGGATAGATCCTCTCTCACTCAGACTCAGCCTCCCCCCCCCCCCCCCATCAAATCAAAATCCTTGCTATGGGCCTGCATTACATGTAATAATGCTAATAATATCATGGTATAGTGGTATAATACAATATAGTAATATATGTGCTAATATTGTGCTATGCTAATAATATATTGTATATACATATAACTTGTAAGCTGCTCTGAGTCCCCTTTGGGGTGAGAGAAGGTGGAGTATAAATGTAAATATATGTAGTAAATAAATAATAAATAAATTCCTTCTCTCCACACGTAAGTTTCTGCTGGTTATGGAGTTTACTCCTGGTACTCTGCTATATTTTGGTGGAATTACCCTAACTGAAGGGTTTTTTTGAGCTTAACAACTTATATTCCCCAACAAGGTACCTGCCTGCTCTCTTTGGTGGAAAAGGCTACAGATCTGTCAAACTACAACACCCAGCATTGCACAGCTTGGGGGCATGGCAGTCAAAGTGCTGTCAAACTGCATTAAGTCTACAGTGTAGATGCACCTTTGGAGGAGCTTGCTCATATCAAGCCCCCACGCTCTTTTTTGTTTTAAATTTTGAAAAATGATGTATTTTTTGATCCCATTTTAAAATGTTATTGTAATGTTACATTGTTTTAATGGCATTGAATAGCTAAGCCACCTTGAGTGCCCTCTGGAGTGGAGAAAGGCAGGGTAGAAATGGCGCAAATAAATAAATAATAATGTATTGTTGAAGGCTTTCATGGCCGGAATCACTGGGTTGTTGTAGGTTTTTTCAGGCTGTATGGCCATGGTCTAGAGGCATTCTCTCCTGACGTTTCGCCTGCAACTATGGCAAGTATCCTCAGAGGTAGTGAGGTCTGTTGGAAGTAGGAAAATGGGTTTATATATCTGTTGAATGACCAGGGAGGGACAAATGACTTTTGTCTGCTGGAGTTAGGTGTGAATGTTTCAACTGACCACCTTAATTAGCATACAATGGCCTGACTGTGCCTGGGGCAAACTTTTGTTGAGAGGTAATTAGATGTAGAAGTAATTAGGCAAAAGGGTTTATATATCTATGGAATGACCAGGGTGGGACAAAGGACTCTTGTCTGCTGGAGCTAAGTGTGAATGTTTCAACTGACCACCTTGATTAGCATTTAATGGCTTAGAAGTGCCTGGGGGGAACCAAATGTTGAGAGTGATTTACAGCACTTTTGTAATTTAAAATTACAACAGCAAAACAACAGAGAGTAAACAACCAGGCACATCAAATCACTCTCAACAAAAGATTCCCCCAGGCACTTCCAAGCCATTAAATGCTAATCAAGGTGGTCAGTTGAAACATTCACACCTAGCTCCAGTAGACAAGAGTCCTTTGTCCCACCCTGGTCATTCCACAGATATATAAACCCATTTTCCTACTTCCAACAGACCTCACTACCTCTGAGGATGCTTGCCATACATGTAGGCGAAACGTCAGGAGAAAATGCCTCTAGAACATGGCCATATAGCCCGGAAAAACCTACAACAACCCAAATAAATAATAAATAAAATTGCTGGCAAGTCAGAAATAAAACTCAAGACACTGGAAGTTTGATATTAAGATTAATATATTTGCTCTCCCTTGTTTGTAAAACAAGACATAAATTTATGTATCTATATATCTTTATATATATATCTATATCTATTATTTATTATATATATATCTATATATAGCCTTTATTACTATGTATAGTATGTACAAATTTCTTTTTGTTAAAAAAAAAAGCACTTTCTTCTGCACGTTCATCAGAGAGAGGCTCAGAGGAAGCCCCGCTCTGGCTGCTTGGCAAACAGCGAAGGAGGAGGAGGAGGGAAGCCCCTTTGGTTTCGGGCTGAGAGGAGACCTCCTCTCCGGGATCACGGATAGCCCTTGGGGCCAGGGAGCGGAGGGCAGGGTCTTGGGGGCCACAGTGTACATCTCCAGGTCAAGTATGAATTGGGTGAAGGAAAGGGAACGCCTCCAAATGTACCTCGTATTTCCGAAGCAAACAAATCTTAAGAGTCAAGAGTCTACCCACTGCAATGGGAACCCTGTTTGGGTTCAGGACTCCCACCCAAAACCACCCTGGGACTCCCCCCATGTGCCAGGACCCTCTTCCTCCAGAGGGAGGGAGAAAAGAGGAGAGGGTGGCTGCAGAGAAACCCCCCCAAATTAGGGAGGGCTCAGTTCAAGGTTCATTTTGGGTTGAGGAAGGGGACCCCCCCCCCCCCCGTACAGCAAGAGTTACATCCAGAGTCGGTGGGGGGCACTCCTTGTGCCCCAAGAACAGAAAGTCGGACCCATTAGGCACCATGTTACCAAACATTCAAAGAAGGACAGAAGTCCTGAAGGAATGAACCAACAGTCCAGAGGAGCTAGAACATGTTTCCCAACCCCCAATCCCCCCTTGTGTGTGGGAGGGGGGTTGGGGAGTGGGCAGCAATACATTATTCCTGGTTTTGGCCTCGCTGTGCTTCGAGGAGGGTCCCAAATTGGACTAGTGTCTTCAGGCTGAAACGCCAAGCACCACTTCTCCTAAAACCATCTCTGGATGATGAGGATGGTGTGCCCTGCCATAACCGCTGGCTTTCCTCATCATCCCCCCCCCCCACCACCACCACCACTGAATGAGTGACAGAGAGAAGGGGCGCTTTTCTGCACAAAGACTTGTAAACCCCCTCTTCTCCCCTCTTCCCTGGCGAGTCTGGAAGTGCCCCGTTCGTCGTCTCACTTGCAATTGGCAACACTTTGTCTATGAGGGAAGGAGGGATTTCTAGGCTGCTTGCCACCCCTGTCGATTGGGAAAAAATAACCCATTTTGTGACAGGTTCAGTGAACCCCACTGTGTTCCTTAGAGAGAGGAGGTGGGAAGTGGTGGTGTGATCAGAGGGACAGCCCCCCCCCCCTAGGCACACACTAATTGCTGGCATGCTGCGCAGCACCCAAGGCAGTGGCCCAGGGCTGACACACTCCCCACATTCCCCCTCCAGCCTCCCTCTACCAACCACATGCCGAACCCCTCCGCCTGCGGGGGACACCCAGGGACCCCTTCTTGGCACGCTGACGCCATTGGGCAGCCTCACTTGTTTATCAGTGTCTTCAAGGAGCGTGTGAATGTGCCCATGACTGAGGCCACTGACTGCCGCCCCAACGGATCAGTGGCTGGGTCCCCCACCCGGTGCGCGGCCGTCCTGGCCGTGGACTCCTCGGCAGCCCTCAGCAAGAAGGTGTAGTTCCTGACCACCTCCTCCACCTTGGCCAGCAGAGCCTGGCGCTGGGCCTCGGAGCGCACCACATGCACCAGCCGCACAAAGGTCTCAATCAGGCCACCCAGGACCTGGAAGCTGCTGGTGATGGCCAGGAGCATGTGTGCAGGACTCTTGTCTACAGCAGCCACACGCCGGCAAGAAGCCCGGAACTCCTTGAACCGGAGGGCCAACTCCTGCTTGCGCTCGATCAGCTGCGGGAGGCAGGGCTTGCCCTCCTCTCGCGGTTCGGGGTTCGCGGCACATTGCCTCAGGACGGTCAGGAGCTCACTGGTGTCCAGCTGGGCGGCCAGGAAGCCGTCAGGCAGTGTGTAGGTCCGGCCCTTCAAGGCATGAATTTTGGCCAGGCTGCCCTCCAGGGTGGAGGTCCGCAGGTCTATCTCCTGGGTCTGGTGGCTGTCCGGGCTGCTGCAGGCCGTGGCATCCAGCACCTGGAGGGTCCGGCTGACCACAGGAACGACCTGGCTGTCGAGCTGCATGCCAGGCAGAATCTGGACGGGGATGGAGTAGGATAGTTCGTCCTTCTCGCTCCCGTCATCTGCTGTGTCGCACTTCCGGTAGTAGAAACAATAGCGGATGGAGCAGCAGCGCTCGCTGCCAGATCCCTCCTCTTCCTCCTCCTCTTCTTGCGCGCCTTCTTCTGGGAGCCGGCCGTGGTTGGGGTAGACGTCCTCTGTAAGTGGGAAGGGGCTCCGGTGAGCCTTCTTCTCCTGGGCCGTTATTGGGATGCAGGAGGGGTCTGCTGATTCCTGGGCTTTGCTTGTTGGTGGAGGGCCCTTGGCCTCAGGGTCGCTCTCCTTCAGCAGTGACTTGGCTGCCAGGTGGATGTTCCGATAGCCCTCCGGGGCTGGAAGGTTCGGCTCCACCTTATCTATTTCACCCACACTGTAGCGGCGCATCAGCTTCTTGTATTGGGGAACTCCCAGGCACTCTCCTCGGGAGGCACACGTGGTCAGGCATGACAAGCCGTTCTCGGGGTCGGAGCGGCGGCAGTACCTGGCCTCCAGGCTGGTGGACCGGATGCGGGCGCCCTTGGAGGGGCTCCGGATGCGCGTCCCCCGCAGGGGCTCCCCATGCTGCTGCTGCTGCTGCCTGAGGCCTCTCTCGCGGCCACGCCTCTCTGCATCCGGGGCCTGGCTGGCCTGCGGCCTCCCCCCACGGCTCAAGCGCTTGCAGTCACAGCTGCGGCGCTGCTCCCTGGACAAGCCGGGCATCTTCTGGACGGGGCTGGTCCTGAGTTGGCAGGCACAGTGGCCCCCAGGGCCCGAAGGGAGCAGGTGGTCCGGCAGCACTGGGGGTGGCAGGGGTGGTGGGACGGCCTCCCCGGACTTAGCCTTTGGCTTTAGCAGCTCCTCCAGGAACTCCAGTTCGTACTGCTTGACCTTCTGCAGCTGGGCTTGGCGCTCATCCGTCTCCTTCCTAAGCCGGGCAGGGAAGGTGGCGGAAAAGAGGTTGCGCAGCCGGAAGGAGGCCTTGGGCACTTTGGGCTTTGCAGGAACGTCGGCCTCTGGCAGAGTGACTGCCAAGACTTTCTCGGGCTTCACCAAAGGCATGGGACTGGTTGCCACACTCTCAGCCCTGGGTCCCAGTTGGGCTTTCCCTTTGGGCTCCTCACCTTCGAGATTCGGGAGGGTGCCCTCACTCTTGGCACTTGAGGGCCTCAGGGAGATCCCTTCAGCCTGCAGGCCTCTGCCACTTGTCTCCTGCTGGCCACATTCCCCTCGGCCCAAAGAGGCAGTCTGTCTGTGGCTGGTTGCACCAGCAGTCTCTGTGGGCCCTTTCTGGACCCCCAACCTCTCAGCTGACTCCTGTTTCTTTTTGGGACCTGACCCGTCCTCTTCACCTGGGGAGTGAGGAGGAGCACCCATTTTGGCCCCCGGGGGACAGAGAGGGCCCCCGTCTTGCACTGTCAGGGGAGCCTTGGGGTCAGGGGCAGGCTGGCCCAGGGACACCAACCTCTGAGGGCCAGGTTTGCTGCTAACTGGTCGTCTGCAACTCTGGCTGTCGCTGGGCATGGCACTTTCTTTTGGGGGAGCCAAAGGGGAAGATAAAGGAGAGGGGGAAGTGGCCTTGCGGTTGACCATTTGCTGCAGAGCTGCTGAGAGGAGGGCCGGGGTCATCCGGCCATGGGCATCCAGGAACAGTGTGGGACTCAGCCGGACTTCTGCGGGCCTCTTGTCCTGCGGTCCCTGCAGATTGCTGAGAGAAGCTACGGCTCTGCATGGAGATGCCTCGGAGGCTGCTGGATGGAGGACAGAGCCCCTGTGCTCAGGGGCAGACGGCGGCGTGACTTTGCCCCTGCTCTCTCCGGCCGGCTGGGGGGCTGCTGGCTGGGTGGCCAAGGTACTGCTCTGTCCCAGCTGGGAGGGGCCCTGTTTGCCCTGGCTGCAGGCAGTGCTGGCTTCTTGGCTTGAGCTGGCTGGCTTTGGAAGGGAGCTGGACTCCGGCCGCCGGAGAACATACGGTGGTGAGGCAAGGACGGCTTGTGCGGCACAGCTTTGGAGGCGGAACGGGAGGTCCTTCCTGGCCAGCAGGCCCTCCTTGTTGATGTGCTGGGCCAGGAAGAAGGCGGCATTCTGGTGCTGCTTCATGGCCGAGACCACCTCCGAGACGTCCGGGATCTCTGAAGAGGTTGTCTCGTGGCCGGAGTCGAGAGAGGACTCAGGGGTGATGGCAGCCAGAACTATCAGCCCTGGAGAGAAAGTGAGACAGAAACAGAAAGAAGCTGGGGGTCAGGACAATGTGTTTACCTTTTAGTGCCACATGCAAGTTCCCTCATGTGCCGGGTTGGTGGGGGGAGGGGGGGAGAACAGGTTGCCAGGTCACATGTCTCCCAGTACAAGCTAACTGGGAAGTGGCTGACTCCATGGGGTTAAGGCTCAGGCAAAGGGAGGAATCATAGAATCGGAATTGGAAGAGACCTTGTGAGCCATCCAGTCCAACCTCCTGCCAAGAAGCAGGAAAATCGCATTCATAGCACCCCTGACAGATAGCCATCCAGCCTTTGCTTAAAAGCCTCCAAAGAAGGAGCTGCCATCACACTCTGGGGCAGAGAGTTCCACTGCTGAACAGCTCTCATAGTCAGGAAGTTCTTTTTAATGTTCAGGTGGAATCTCTTCTTTCCTGTAGTTTGAAGCCATTTTTCCGCATCCTAGTCTCCAGGGCAGCAGAAAACAAGCTTGCTCCCTCCTCCCTATGACTCCCCCTCACATATTTATGGCATAGGAAGCCATGCTATGTCACACCAGGGGCAGTTGCTGCCTGTGTCCACTTTTGTTGAGTGTCCATATGGTGTGTGAGAGTTCAGAGAGGTTCTGGACCTTGCCCCCCTTCCTGGGATGCCTAATCGCCTGAGGAAGAGAGGAAAAGACCCCAGACCATATTCCTGCTTTGGCTCCTTGCTTTGCACTAAAGACAGAGACTATGGGCCCTTCCACACAGCCATGTAACCCAGCATATCAAGGCTGAAAATCCCACAATATTTGCTTTAACTGTGTTATCTGAGTCCGCACTGTCATGTATTCCAGTTCAAAGCAGATAACATGGGATTTTATTTGGCTGTGTGGAAGAGGTCTGTGTGGCTCATTGGTAACAGGAAGAGGAAAGGGTGTAAGTATTCCTGTTTGGAACTTGTTCAAGAGAGAAAGGTGGATACGTGCTCTCAGCAACCCCCAGATAAGTCAAGTTTATTAGTGAAGGAAGGGAGAGAGAAGGAAAAGGTCTCCAAAACGACACCCACAAGAGAGTGAGTAAGAGAGTAACATTTAGAAGGGTCACAGGAGCATTCGATGGAGGAATGCTCAGCTTCCCTGACTAGGCGTCTTTTAAAGGTCAGGATGTGGCCCAGAGAAGGAGAGGAATGCTGCCGTCTTGCCAGGAGGAAAGTCTGCCACCTGCAAATCTGTGAGAAACACTTAAGGAGTGCATGGGGCACAGCTCCATGAAGAAGCTCAGCGCTCAGCCCCAAAGGGCTGCCAGGGTGCCCACACAAACAGGGTGTTCCTTGCTCCCTTTGGAGGAGCCTGATCAGGGCAGCTCATCTGTTCTATCCTTCCAATACAACAGGGGGGGGGGGGGGGCTTCCTAGGACTCCTCAACATTGAAGCATGTGAGGCTGACATGACTAGTTCTGCCCACTGACTTGTGAATTTGCAGAGCTTGCTTGCCTCGTCTACATTTTAAATCATGCAGCAAAAATGGCTCAGCACTCCACCATCAGTCGTGACCCTTTTGCAGGTTGGAACAATTGTTCATGCCAGGAACAATTTGAGAAACTGCAAGTGGCTTCTGGTGTGAGAGAATTGGCCATCTGCAAGGACGTTGCCCAGGGGATGGAGCCAACTAGCTTACTAAGGAGCCAACTAGCTTACTAAGTCTCATCTTCTAAAGAAGTAAAAGGGTAAAAAAGCAAAAAATCCATGCACCTACATTTTGCCTAAAAAGAAAGGCAAAATGTCTCCTCACTGGAAGGAAGAAAAAGCAGAAGAGACAATAGCGGAGACTACATGGTCAACCCAAGGCATTAAAACTTAAAAGAGGAAGTTCCCTCACAGAATTCCATTCCTACATATTCAAAGGAGGAGGGGAGACAATGCCCCTTTTTTTCATGTCAGGAGCGACGAGAAGCTGCAAGTCGCTTCTGGTGTGAGAGAATTGGCTGTCTGCAAGGATGTTGCCCAGGGGATGCCCGGATGTCTCACCATCCTTGTGGGAGGCTTCTCTCATGTCCCCGCATGGGGAGCTATAGCTGACAGAGGGAGCTCAACCAACTCTCTCCAGATTCGAACTGCTGACCTGTCAATCAGCAGTCCTGCCAGCACAAGGGTTTAACCCATTGTACCACCGGGGGCTCCTCTGATTTCATAGCTTTGAGCCATGGCATTCAAAGTAGTCTCAAACTGCATTAATTCTACAGTGGAGATGCACCTACAGAGATTGATTGGGTTAGCAAGTTCACATCATTTTTCCTACTCCCTCTTATTAGTTTTAGCCTAACAAATGCTTAGTGGCCGGTACCCCATTATTTTCCTCATATTCTTGCAGCACTGAGCCCAAGGCAGCTTAGAAGAAATGTAAACAAAGTACAGTAGAGTCTCACTTTGCTCATTTAACATTCTGTATTATCCAGCCCAGTCTGCCTCCCACCTGGATCCACAGCTGTTTCAATACATTGCGATGTTTTGGTGCTAAATTTGTTAATACAGTAATTGCTACATAATGTTATTGTGTATTGAATTGCTTTTTCTGTCGATTGGTTGCAAAACATAATGTTTTGGTGCTTAATTTGTAAAATCATAACGTAATTTTCCTTAATCCCTCCTTATTATCCAACATTTTTGCTTATCCAACGTTCTACTGGCCTGTTTATATTGGATAAGTGAGACTCTACTATACGTACAAAAGTGTAAAATTACACTGTTCTACAAATTTTCAGTTTTTCTCAGTTTCGGAAACGAAATGTGCCGTTTCTTAATAAATTTAACATGCTGAATTCAAATATAATAATTAAATGTCTTAATTGGCTCTGGTTTTTATGCAACAGCTGTTTCAATTTTCTCCACAATAGGTAATTCCTTAATATTATGATAATGCGCCTAACCTTACTGCATGTATATAAACCGTGAATATTTACTAAATTTTAGTCAAATTATATTGCCAATAGTTTATACATGAGAAATATTTATTTAATTCGTCTATTGTTTATGTTTGTGCAGCAAGAAACTATATTAGTAGGCCTAATGCAGTTGAAAAGTTTAAATGTCTCTTTAATCTTGACTTTAGTTTATATCCTGTTTGCTTCTCTTGGCTTTTCTTTTGTATTCAAGGAAAGGATTGTCTCTTCCAATGCTCCAGCAGTAGTCTGACAGCATTGATGGAGTCCATTTGCCTTGATATCTTTTTTCCATCGTGCTTTATTTACACACGTGCGAGGCATCACTACAGTAAAAAGAACAATGTAAAACGATGTTTAACGATACTGTCTCAGTCTTCAACTGACTGACCCTCACCGTTCAAAAGTCTGGCCTTATATAGGGCTTTCTGGCTTTTGCACACGGCACTAATACTGCGTCATCAAAGTTTCTAGAATATTCTAGAATCTTCCATAGTGTAAGTCGCAACATGCATTTTTTCAACCATACGTGATCACGTGATTGCTTATATCATAAAAACTAGAGCCAATATACATTTTTAAATGTCATTTTTGTTTTCAGCACCCCAAAATCATAAAAGAACAACTATTTTCAGGCCCGCAACTTTTTCTCCGTTGAACAGTGTTATTAAGGGTACATCTGCACTGCAGAACGAATGCAGTTTTGACACCACTTTAACTGTTCTGGCTCAATGCTATTGAATCTTGGGAGTTGTTTGGTGAGGGACCAGCATAGAACCGGACTTTCTATTTTTGTTTGACACTCTCCCCAAACTATCTGGCTGGGTCCATCTTTTTTGGGACATAAAGTGTTTTTGAGGGAATCGTCTTCAATGGGGAAAACATATTCTAGGCCTTGCTGGGCCAGGATGCAAGGAGCATGGTTGCCCATCAGCCTGATCTTTTCCCCCTGGAGCTAATGTTTGGGGGCAGGTCTCTATTGACAGGCAGGTGGAGGGGCTTGCAGAGAGTGAGGAGGGGTACCTGCTGTCTGCTGAGGTGGGGGGTGCGGCCCATCCTCTGAGGCAGCCAGAGCCTCCAGCGCCTGAAGGGTGGAGACCAGGGCATCGTCCAGGTCCTGTGCGTGATCCTCGACTGTCCTGGGCTGCACGCTGTCGATGAGCGTCACTGGGATCTCGTCGTAGAGGATCCCACAGAGGTGCCTCCCAGGCTCCTTATTCTGTGCTGCTGCCGCCGCCGCTGCCGCTGCCGCCCGCCGCTTGGACTCATCCTCATCGGAGCTGTTGTCTCGGAAGCCCGGTGGCGGGGCAGCAATGGCTGGGAGGAGGGCGGTGGTCTCGTCCTCCTCATCCTCCTCGTCGCTCCCAGGCGGAGGGAGGGACGTCAGGTCCACTGCTGTGTTGCTCTCGCGGGGGGCACCAGGGTTGCCACCTTTGCGAGAGGTGGAGGGGGCAGACGAGGCAGCAGTGCTGGCCCCCCGCCCTCCCTTGACTTTGGCTTTGCAAGAATCGCAGAAGAATTGGACAGAGCGGCGGCGATGGCCGTGATGGCCGTCCATGGTGTGTGCGCGTGCGCGGTTGGCCCGGCGCTCTCGATCCAGGCCGTCCGGGTCGTAGTCCTGGGGGGCTCCCTCACAGTCCGTCCCGGAGCTCTTGGGGGTGGGGTCCGACTTGGTCCGAGGCCGGGACTCCTCGAAGAAGATCAGGTTTTCATTGATGTCCGTGGCCCGGCTCTTGTGCTCCTTTCTCTGCTCCCGCATGTGCAGGTAGCAAACGCGGACGAGCTCCGGGTCCGGAGCCACGGGATCTCGGGGGCCGCGATCGACGACGGGGCCGGGGACAGCGACACCCAGGAACCCGCTCTCTTTCTTTCCCAGGTGCCCCGTGGGGAGAGACCGGTGGCTAGCAGGCAGCGCGTTGGGGTGATCTGAAGAGGAAAGGGAAGGATGGATGGGGAGTTAGGACTCCACTAGGCCCAAAGAATGCTTCCTACCTCCTGCTCAATGGGGTGACTTGGGGGGCTGGCAGCAGGATTATGCTCTCTCCCTGCCATGCATGCACACCTCTCTCACACACACACCTGATCAGCTCTAAACACTCCCTTTCCCCAAGCAAAGTGACTATCCCATACTTTCCAGACACAAAAGGAATCCAAACAGCAGGGGTGAATGTGGCACTGTTCCTGTTGGGGAATCCGACCTGTTAGGCTCAAAAATAACCCTCAGTTAGGGTGATTCCACCATAAATATATCAGAGTACGAGAAGTAAACTTCAAAACCAGCAGGAACTTACGTGTGGTGAGGTGGGATAAGCTTTCTCTTCTTAGGATCGATCAGGATCGCAGAGTCAGAACTTTAAGTTCAAAAATATTTATTGAAGTGAAAGAAATACATTCTAGATAGAAAAGGTCTTGAAGCTGACTAACTTACCAAGTCTCTTCTAAGAAAGGTAAAAAGTCATAAAATCCATGCAGCTACATTTTGCCTAAAGAGGGAGGCAAAATGTGCATCCTCACTGGAAGGAAGGAAAGGCAGAGAAGAGACTGGAAAATGGCAAATGGCCACATGACCAAGCCCAGGTCAATAAAAATACATTTTAAAAGGGAGTCCCCTCACTGAGACTCCATTGCTACAACTTTAAAAGGGGAGGAGACAGTGACATGGAAAAAGAGTAAAGACAAAGTCCTTTTGGGAATCATGCATAGGAATGTGGGGGAGGAATCCCTTAGCCTAATCCTATCTCTGTCTACTCATTGAGGTCTGGACACTTGATAATCCAAGAGACTTGTGCAGTCCAGGGATGAAACCCAACAGTTCAAATCAATGGGTGGTCGAGAAGCCATTGAAATCCACAAGAAGTATGTGGACAATTTCAACCATGTAAATGAACTAAATCTGGCTACCAGTATTTAAGATAACGTCTAAAATCAAAACATTACATAAAGAACAATGCTCAAAAACAGGGGAATTCTAGACAAGAAACAATCAAGGCCAGCTAATCACCTTCCAACAAAGGATTCCCCGGCAGGAAGCAGCTAGACCTTGAAACTGCAAGGCCATTAAATGCTAATCAAAGTGGTCAGTTGCAACATTCACACCTCAAAGGAGCCCCCGGTGGTGCAGTGGGTTAAACCCCTGTGCTGGCAGGACTGAAGACCGACAGGTTGCAGGTTTGAATCCAGGGAGAGGCGGATGAGCTCCCTCTATCAGCTCCAGCTCCTCATGCGGTAACATGAGAGAAGCCTCCCACAAGGATGATAAAAACATCAAATCATCCGGGCGTCCCCTGGACAACGTCCTTGCAGACGGCCAATTCTCTCACACCAGAAGCGACTTGTAGTTTCTCAAGTCGCTCCTGACACAACAAACAAAAACAAAACAAAAACCTGCCTCAAACAGACAAGAGTTTTTTCTCCCACCCTGGACATTATTCCACAGATATATAAACCCCATTTTCCTAGTTTCCAACAGACCTCACAACCTCTGAGGATGCCTGACATAGATGTGGACGAAACGTCAGGAAAGAATGTGACAGGAACATGGCTAGACAGCTAAGAAAACTCACAGCAACTCATTTCCAATCAGGCTTGGACGGGGCTTCCATGACTGCCTCCCAAGCACAAATTTTCGAAAATGGCCCTGGGGGGGGGGGGGGGGTCGTCTACCTGACCCTTGGAAAGAGTGTTGTTGGGTGCTTCTAACCACTCAGTTCCCCCACCAGTGGCAAGGCTTTGCAGTGCTGAATGTATGAATAGCTTCCCGTGGGCATGTGACTGCTTCTCCGGCTTTTGGAACCAGGGGAATCTCAGCATCTGTATTCTGCTGAATGTTAGAGGAGCAGAATTATGCATGTGATGCCACCGACCACATACGTGCGCACGGTTGTTTATTATCTGCACATTTGCATGATTCACAGCCTCCCAGCTCTGCATTGGGGTGGCATTGTGCAACCAGGGTGCAACTCTATAAGCACCATCTGACTCTACATTCTTCTGGGGCAGGATCCCCCCACTCCACACACCCACACAGAAACTCCCCTTGGGATCGGTGTCCCTCCAGCCACATTGTTGGTGAGTGGCAGAAAGGAGCCAGGGGAAGCAGGGATTTTTTTTCTGCCCATATAATTTTGGGTGGGGGGTATTCTGGCCGAACCACCTCCCCCATCATCCCCGGCTGAGCACCACTCTTGGGGCAGAAGGAGAAGGCGGTGGCAGCAGGGCAAAGAGGAGAGGCTGAAACGTACCTGCCTTGATAAGGGGTGTCGGTGGGGGCTGGCTGGGCTGTCGGGCAAAGACCATCGTCCTCTTGGAGTCCAGAAGGAGGCGGCAGTAGCCGGCAATCAGGCAGGCGAAGTTGGTGGCCTCCGGCCATTCCATCAAAAGCACCAGCGGCTAGGAAGGGAAGATGGAGAAGCCATCAGAAGCAGAGCCGGGAAGCAGGCAGCAGGAGAGGAGGAGGCGGGGAAGGAGGGATGCAATGCCACCTGAGTCCCTGGAGGAGGGCACCAATCTGGCTGCTGCGCGGAGGAAGGAGGGAGGGAGAGGGAGGGGGCGGGAGAAAGGCAAGTTGCAGGGCCTTTTGGGGAGACAGAGCAGTAGTGGTGGGGATCCGAGGGCGGGAGTTGGGGTTCCAAGGAGAGTTGATGGGCTAGGCTTGCCCCAACTTCCTGATTTGGCAAAATGGGAAAAGAGGAAGAGAACAAGGTTCCCAATGCTCAGGAGAGCTTCACCAGATTGCCCAATTCATCCCACTCCAGAAGACAACATGCAGAGGCGGCCCTAGGTCATTTTCAATGGGTTTTTTTTTTGGTCGTGTCAGGAGCAACTTGAGAAACTGCAAGTTGCTTCTGGTGTGAGAGAATTGGCCATCTGCAAGGACGTTGCCCAGGGGACACCCGGATGATTTGATGTTTTTATCATCCTTGTGGGAGGCTTCTCTCATGTCCCCGCATGGGGAGCTGGAGCTGATAGAGGGAGCTCATCCGCCTCTCCCCGGATTCAAACCTGCAACCTGTCGGTCTTCAGTCCTGCCGTCACAGGGGTTTAACCCACTGCACCACCGGGGGCTCCATTTTCAATGGTAAACATACAGTATTTTGCCACCCCCAATCTTCTATCTATCTATATATAAAAAAATGCTCTGTGCATAATGAGTACCTTAAAAACAAAAGAACCAATGAACAAAATCACACCAAATTTGGCAACAAAATGTCTCACAACACAAGAAGTGACCATCACTCAAAAAATTAGAATTTTGTCATTTGGGAGTTGAGTTGTTGGGATTTATAGTTCACTTATAATCAAAGAGAATTCTGAACTCCACCAACAATGGAATTGAACCAAACTTGGCACACAAGACTCCCCATACCAACAGAAAACACTAGAAGGGTTTGGTGGGTGTTGACCTTGAGTTTTGGATTTGTAGTTCACCTACATCTAGAGAGCACTGTGGACTCAAACAATGATGGATCTGGACCAAACTTGGCACGAATATTCTATATGCCTAAATATGAACACAGACGTAGTTTGAGGGAAATAGACCTTGACATTTGGGAGTTGTAGTTACTGGGATTTATAGTTCACCTACAATCAAAGAGCATTCTGAACCCCACCAATGACAGAATTGGGGCAAACTTCCCATACAGAACTCCCATGACCATTAGAAAATACTTAATGCCATCCAGTCCAACTCCCTTCACCAGGGCAAGAAAATGTCATCAAAGCCCTCCTGACCAAGAGCCATCCAGTCATAGATATAGCAACTTGCAGTTTCTCAAGTCGCTCCTGACATGAAAAAAGGGGCATTGTCTTTCCTCCTTTGCTAGCCACTCTCTCCTCCTCCTTTGAATATGTAGGAATGGAATTCTGTGAGGGAACTTCCCCTTTTACATTTTATTGCCTTGGGTTGACCATGCAGTCTCTGCTATTGTCTTTTCTGCCTTTTCTTCCTTTCAGTGAAGAGACATTTTGCCTTTCTTTTTAGGCAAAATGTAGCTGCCTGAATTTTTGACTTTTTACCCTTTTACTTCTTTAGAAGACGAGACCTAGTAAGCTAGTTGGCTCCAAGACCTTTTCTATCTAGAATGTATTTCTTTTACTTCAATAAATCTTTTTGAACCTAAAGTGGGGACTCTGCAATCCTGTGCCATCCTAAGAAGAGAAGCTTATCTCAGCTCACCACACTTAAGTTTCTGCTACTTATAAAGTTTATTTCTGGTACTCTGTGACATTTATGGTGGAATCACCCCAACTGAGGGTTATTTCTGAGCCGAACAGCTCAGATTCCCCAACAATCCACCCATTCTCCCCCCCCCCCCCCCGACTTCAAAGGATTCTTGGACTAGTTATCTGCTTTGCACAGGGCATTGTTGCCCCCCTCCCCAGCAATAGGGCAGGCGTTCTCCTTGCATCCCAGACTTCCCCCTCTTCCTCATTGGCTTTGCTTCGGTCAAGCTCTGTTCCCAATGCTTGGCCAGTCCAGGGGGATCCCTGTGGGGAGGGGGGCAAAGAGACCCACCCCCCATCAATGCCAAGAGAGCTTCTCTTCTTGCAGTCGGTGTGGAGAGGGGCTGCTGGTAGACCTACCTTGGCATCCAGGATGCTAGTCTCCACCCGTGCCACCCCCTGGTTTTCCCGGAAGAGCTGGATCTTGCTGACTTTGCTGAATTCGGACAGCACAGTTGTGAGGTTGGTTTTCAGGTCTATGACGTGGCTGATGCCATGGCGGGGCCCCACCAGGAGCGTGGTGGCCGGCTGCTTCTCGTCCTGTGGGAGGCCAATGGGAAGGGTTAGGCAGGGTTAAGGGACAGTCAGTTTTCAGAGTTTAATACACTTTTCCCATGTTTTTATGATAAAGCCAATTTGGACATGACATGTATAACCCAGGAACAAAATTCATGTTATGTAATACTATGGATTCTTGCCGACAGACTGGGTGCCAAGTGGGCAGAAGGGCTCTGCCCTAAGGAGCTGCTGTGGTTCAGAGCGGGGTATGTGGCATCCCTGAGCATCCCCGTTTCAAACAGCGGCCAGGCCCAGGGCTGCAAATCCTGGCCACTGCGTGTGACCCCGTGTGTGTGTGTGTGTGTGTGTGTGTGTGAATGAGCAGAAAGTGGGGCTGCAATAGTGCCTGAAACCCTACAAAATGAAGTAAGGAGGAAGGAAGGCAGCAGGAAGCATGATTGGAGATTTGGGAGGCAAGAGGAGTGTGTGTGTATGTGTGTGTGTGTGTGTGTGTGGGGGGGTCTAGCTAGCCTAAGACCCTGCTCTATGAGAAGTGCAAAGGGCAAGACATGCATTGGGGTGTTTTGTGGTTTCCATTCTGTATGGCCGGGTTCTAGTAGCATTTTCTCCAGACGTTTCGTCTGCATCTGTGGCTGGCATCTTCAGAGATCTGATGGTAGTAATGGAAGTGGAGTGTATATATGTGTGGAATGTTCCACGCGGGAGAAAACCCATTGTCTGTTAAGCTACTGCAAAGGGGTACAAATAGCACACTATATTTTTATGTGTTGAGTGAGATCCACCAATTTGCATGTGAGTAACCATGAAAATTGCATAGTCAATTAGTGAGGACATCTGCATAGAATTCAGAAAGGTATGAAGGCCAGGCTACTTCTATGTAGAATCAAGACAGTGTGTGTTGTCAGGAGTGACTTGAGAAACTACAAGTCACTTCTGGTGTGAGAGAATTGGCCATCTGCAAGAACGTTGCCCAGGGGATGTTTTACAATACTGTAGGAGGCTTCTCTCATGTTCCGACATGAGAAGCTGGAGCTGACAGATGGGAGCTCACCCTGCTTCCCATTTTAAAACCGCCGGCCTTTCGGTCACCAGTCCTGCCAGTACCAGGGGCTCTATCAAGACAGTAATTAATGAACACCACCCAGACACAGGAGGTCTCCAGGCAGCAAGCAATCAAGGGCTAGTAAACGCCACCCAGACAAAGGATGTCTCCAGACAATATGGAACAAAGGCCAGGCTACTTCTAGGCAGATGCCCTCATTAATTGACAATGCTATCTTCATCGTTATTCATACGGTAATGGATGGGTCCCACTCAACACATGCAAATCAAGCTTGCCAATTGCACTCGATTGCACTAGTTAACAGACAATGGCTTTTTTTCCCAACCAGAACATTCCACAAGTATATATGTTGTTTATTCATTCAGTCGCTTCTGACTCTTCTGACTCTTCGTGACCTCATGGACCAGCCCATGTCAGAACTCCCTGTCGGCCGTCACCACCCCCAGTTCCTTCAAGGTCAATCCAGTCACTTCAAGGATCCCATCCATCCATCTTGCCCTTGGTCGCCCCCTCTTCCTTTTTCCTTCCTTTTTCCCCAGCATTTCCTGTCTTCTCACGATGTGGCCAAAATACTTCATCTTGGCCTTTAATATGCTTCCCTTCAATGAGCAGTCGTATATACACTCCAATATATTGTTGGCTGGGTTGTTGCAGGTTTTTCAGGCCGTATGGCCATGTTCTAGAAGCATTCACACCTGACGTTTCACCTGCATCTGTGGCAAGCATCCTCAGAGTTGTCTATATATACTCCATTTGCTTGACTACCATCAGAGCAGATCTCTGGAGATGCCAGCCACAGATGCAGGCGAAACGGCAGGAGAAAATGCTGCTAGAATACAGCCAGACAGTCCAGAAACCACACAACACCCCAGTGATTCCGGTTGTGAAAGCCTTCGACAATACTGTAAGACATGCATTGCAAGTTCCCCAGGCTTTCTCCCTGCTTCTTTGGCCCCAATGACCGTACCAGTCCCACGGTGTTGAAGAGGACGCCCGCAAAGGTTGGCAGCTCATTCAGGATGCGCAAGTACTGGAGCTTTGCTTGGGTGGTGGAGACCTGCAGAGGAGACACATCGGGGGGGGGGGGGGTGCAAGAGTAAGCCATTCCATGCTGAGTAGGGGATGAAGCCTCTGGGCATCCCATTGAGGGATACCATGGTGGAGGAGAGAGGGGCTGGGTTGGGGGTTGCATAGAGAAGGAGAGGTGGAAGGGACCTCAGTTGTTTCCTTCTTACAGCGGAAAGAACTGCCCCCCCCCCTAATAAAAACAGAACAGGAATTGCCATTATGTTCTCAAATGCCTTCAAAAGCCACTGCTCAGAATGAATCAGTGGAGGGGAAATTAGCTCAAGACTTTGATGTTGTGACAGGTACATTTTTCATAGTAGATCAGCCTATTAAATTTATCTTAAGACATAGAAATTGCAATAGATTAAGTGAAAACTCTTTCAGGTGCCTTTTGATCCACATTTCAGTCTTAATTATCTCAAGGGATGTGGATGACAGAGCAAGGCAGCGCATAGAAGGATGTGTGTTGAGGGGGGGACCTTTGGGTGCTAAACAACAAAGGCTTTTGGTGGGTGAGGCTTTTGTTGTTGTTTTCTCTGTGGCACTGTTAACTAGCGAGTCCTTCACCAAATTGTTGCTCTGTCAATGAGGATGGGGTGCATTGGGATGACGAGGGAGCGCATGGTGCATCTTGCCTTGGTGCCGCAGGGCGGCTGGTTCTGGTGGGCCTTCAGCTGCTGGGAGAGGGACTTCCGCAGGCTCTTGTCCTTGATGCCCTGCAGCAGCGAAGGGGGCAGGAAGGGCTCCAGGCCCCACTCCTTCCTAGAAAGAGTGAGAGGAGCAGCCTCAGCACCCATGGAAGAGAGGGGCCAGGATCTAGGGGCTTCTTTTGGGCCCCAAAATGTCTGTCTACCCCCTCCCAGCTCGTCCCTATGACCAAATGGCCCCATGGCACTGCAAGCCTGGCCTCCCTCTCTCTCTCTCTCACTAGCACAGAAGGAAGGAAGACCAGCAAGACTCACTCGACGTTTTTGAGGGAGACCTTCTGGCTGGGGCGCGTGGCAGAGACAGTGATGTAAATGTGGAGGGCGGTCAGGCCCAGCAGCATCTCCGGCTTCGGCTCCATGCCGAACCGCTCCCGGATCACGTCGTTCCGGCTCTGATGGAGATGCAGAGGGAGCCAGTCAGAGCCTGAGTTAATGAAGTATTCCCACCCACTTCTGCTGCCCCTTGGGTCTTCATCCTCTCTGTTATTCTACCTATCCTCTTTGATGCCTCACTTGTCCGCAGGAATAGCTGAGTGGCTCTGACCAAGGTGGCTGGCTGGAATCAAGGGAGGGACTTGCCCAAAATACACATCGTCTTGTGCCAAAGCAATAAGAGCCACAATTGACAGATGCATCCAGAAAGAGGGCTGACCAGAGGATGGTGGGGTGGGCCCGGCATTGGGGTACCTCTGGGGGCAAGAAATGCCCCACCCCTGCAACCAGTTGGGTTTCATCCCTAGACTGCACAAGTCTCTTGTGTCATCAAGTCTCTAGACGTCAATGAATAGCTAGACTAGAGATTGGATTAGGCTGAGGGATTCATTTCCTACATTCCTATGCATGTTTACCAAAAATGGCTTTGTTTTGCCTCCTCTTCCTTTCCACTGGCTCCTCCCCCTTTCCACTGTCTCCTCCCCCCAATAGAATCTGTGTGATGTAACTTCTTTTTTAAAAGGAAGTTTTTTATTGGCTTGGCCATGTGGCCATTTTCCATTTTCCTTCTTTTGCCTTTTTCTCCCTTTCAGTGAGGATGCATTTTGCCTCTCATTCTAGGCAAAATGTAGCTGCATGGATTTTTTTCTTATTTTTTACTCTTTTTACCTTTCTTAGAAGACTTAGTAAGCTAGTGAGCTCCAAGACCTTTTCTATCAAGAATGTATTTCTTTTACTTCAATAAAGTCTTCTGAACCTAAAGTTCTGACTCTGCAATCTTGTGCCATCCAATGAAGGGAAAGTTTATCCTAACTCACCACACATATGTTTCTGCTAGTTTTGAAGTTGGCTTCTGGTATTATGCTATATTTATGGTGGAATCACCCCAAGTGAGGGTTATTTTTGGGCATAACAGCTCAGATTCTCCAACATGCCCAAAAGAGTCACAATTGCCTGATGCATCCAGAAAGAGGGCTGCCCAGGGGATGGTGGGGTGAATCCAGGATTGGGGTGCCTCTGGGGGCAGGAAAAGCCCCTCCCCTGCAACCTACTCCCCTCCTCTCACCTGGATGTAGAGGTACTCAAAGGCAGCTGGGTCCCTCCGGAGGAGCTCCACTGGCTCCTTGGGGAAGAAGCTGACGCGGAAGAGGCATCGCATGCCCTGGTAGTGGGTCCTCTGCACCACCTGCAAAGGCATAGGATGAGAGAGCAGCATAGAACAGCATTCAGGAGAGGAGGTCATGGGGGGCATTTTCAGGGTCTGGATCCTATTCCTCTCCTCATGGGCCCACAGGCAATGGGAGCAGCCATGAAGCTCAGGACAGAGACACTGCCCTCATGGCAGGAGACCTCCTGCAACCCTGGTCCATCCCCTTACTGACGGGGGTGTGTGTGTTAAAAAACATTAGCACCAGCTTTGCTTCCCCTCCGAGACTCAGCTGCTTACGTGGGCCAGTGGCTGCTTGTCTTGAAGCAGAAGGAACTTGTGGCTCTGCTCGGGACTGGAGTACTCCAGGACCAGCGAGAAGTGCTCAATGTACCTCAAGGAAAGTCGGTCCTGCAGCGTCATCATCACGTCCTGGTGACACAAAGAAAAGGAAGTGGGGGTGCGCCCAGAGTAGGAGGCAGCCCCAGTGTGATCCCAGGGGACCCCAGGAGGGATGGGGAGAGAAATTCACCAGGCAGAGCCAATTATTTATTTAATTACTCTATTTGTATCCCACCTTTCTCTACCCTGAACGGCACTCAAGATGGCTCTACATATGGCAATTATTCAATGCCTTTGGACAACAAATAGTTAGAATACACTTAAGTTAAAAAATGAAAATGAAAATTAAATGCACATTAAAACATACAAAACATTGTGTTCACTCTTAAAATCACATCGTCTTCAATCATAATCCAGGGTCGCTCCAAAGAACAATTGCACGTATTTTGAGCAATTGTTGCATATAGATTCATTTCCAAAGGCTTGATCCCAGAGGCAGGTTTTCACTTTCCTTCTGAAGGCCAGGAGGGTGGGAGCTGCTCTAATATCACTGGGGAGGGAGTTCCACAGCTGAGGGGCCACCACTGAAAGGGCCCTATCCTTATACCCCACCAGACGCACCTGCAAAGAAGGTGGGACTAAGAGCAGGGCCTCCCCAGAAGATCTTAATGCCGGGATGGTTCATATGGGGAGATACATTCAGACAGGTAAGCTAGGCCAGAACTGTTTAGGACTTTATGGGCTTAAACCAGCACTTTGAATTGTGGTCGGCAGCAGACTGGCAGCCAGTTGAGTTGGCGCAACAAAGGGGTTGAATGCTCCCTGTACACCACTCTGGTGAACAATCTGGCTGCGGCCCATTGGACTACTTGAAGCATCCAAACAGTCTTCAAAGGCAGCCCCACGTAGAACATGTTGCAGTAGTCTATTCGAGATGTAACCAGAGTGTGGACTACAGTGGCCAGAGTGTGGACTACAGTGGCTTCCCAAGGTAGGGACAGCTGGCGCACAAGGCTTGGAGGATGGAGAGCCCCTCCTCCGGCACTTGCCTACCTTGACCGTGGTCCGGCCATCGAAGGTGAAAGACTTGATCTGCCCGTTCTCGAGGAAAACCTTCAGAACGTTGGGAATGAGGAGCAGGGCCTCCTTCTTCAGCATGTCCTGCAAAGGGAAGGGAGGCATCACGGCATGCACAGGGCCCCAGAAATCCAAGCACTACCAAAGCACCAGCGAGGCCAAACGTGTCACAGTGGAGGCATCCAAGGCGGGCAAACAGGAGGCAGCCAGGTGGTGACAGTGCGGGCACTTGACTGTCATTTAACTCTAGCTTTCCCCTTGCAAATGAAGGGCTGCTCAGCCCAATGAGAGGTTAAGTTTAGCAGCACATTCCATTTCTCCCATTAGGAGGGCTGTCCTGCCTGGGCCAGAGGGGTCTCACTGGGTGACTGGGTGGCAGGGGAGGCACTGAGCCAAACAGGAGGCTGGCACACAGCAAGGCATCTGCTGAGCCTGAATGGAGGGTGGCTTTGACTGGTAGCAGAGGGGTGTACTCACTGGATCCGTCTCGCCAATGGTGACCTGTTCCGAAAAGCGAACCTTCACAGGATTGGAGCGCAGCTTTGCCTTCTTGGCAGCGCTGATGAAGGCAGACTTTGGGGACTGGAAGAGAAGGTAGAGTCACATTACTTCCGGTGCTGGATAGAGGACTACCCCATGGATGCATATAAAGGGAATCCCCCCTCCAAAAAAAAAAAAAAAAGCCCTACTTCTGGAATGGCCCTGGTTTTGCTACTGTCCAAAGAGAAGAGAAGGCAGCCTGGCCACCACCGGCTTTGCTCAACCCTGCAGTTTAATCCTTCTCCTTAAAGAGGATGGGAAATTCTCACCCCGCCATTGATCTCTTTTGCCAGGATCAAAAGGTTCACCAAAGCAGAAATGACAGCGGATCTTCATTGCTGGCGGTGTGACAGTTCAATCCGTTCTGCTTCTTTTGGTTCTGGAGAACCCAGGCCCCCGGCTCTGTTTGCTGGCACTGAATGCCAATGCTGCCAGCTAATGCCACTCTGGCATGGGGAGCCCTTCCCCAGGGCTACTGGCAGAACCGGTCAGAAGAGCCCCCTCGACCCCCCCCCCATGCACATGTGCACAGCAATAGAAGCAATTCGGCCTCCACTTGCCCTCGATGCCTCATTCCATGCTCTGGCCAAGGCAGAGGCTTCCTGCTAAAGGAGTGCAAGGAACAGACAGGGAGCCAGTGGAGCCGACATTACGGGGAATTGAATGCTCCTTGTACACCGCTCCAATGATCAACTTGACTGCAGTCCGCTGAACCATTTGAAGCTTCCGAACAGTCTTCAAAGGCAACCCCATGTAGAGCATGTTGCAGTAGTCTATTCAAGATGTAACCAGCGTGTGGACTACAGTGGCCAAGTCTGACTTCCCAAGGTATGGGCAGCTGGTGCACAAGCTTGGAGGGTGGAGAGCCCCTTCAGCACTTGCCTACCTTGACCGTAGTCAAGGGGAGCGTTCCTTCCCTTCAGCCCTGCTCAGGACCCCAAAGGAGCAGTCAAACCAATTCTCCCCATTCCAACTGGAAAGACTCTTCCACCAAGGAACCTGTCCAGGAAACTACACCTGTCTCGGCCTTGCATTAACCAGGTGTTGAGTTTCATTCCTGGACTGCACAAGTCTCTTGTGTCATCAAGTCTCCAGTCCTCAGTGAGTAACTAGACTACATATAGGATTAAGCTGAGGGATTTCCCTTCCCCTCTTTGCCATGCATATTTCCCAAATGGGCTTTGGCTTTCCTCCTCCTGCTAGCCACTGTCTCCTCTCCCTTTGAATATGTAGGAATGGAATTCTGTGAGAGAACTTCCTCTTTTAAGTTTTATTACCCTGAGTTGACCATGTGGTCTCCGTCAATGTCTCTTCTGCCTTTCCTTCCTTCCAGTGTGGATGCATTTTGCCTCTCTCTTTAGGCAAAATGTAGCTGCATGGATTTTGGACTTTTCCCCCTTTTACTTCTTTAGAAGGTGAGACTTAGTAAGCTAGTTAGACCTTTTCTGTGGTTCTCTATCTGTGGGCTGTGGCCCAACAGTGGGCCATGAGAACAAAAATCTGGTCTGCTAACCTCCTTTCTCTTTATTTAATTTAATTTATTTTTGATCTTTTCTGCAGATCTAACCAGCCCTGCCCCTTTTGGTACTAATGCAGTGGAAAGTGGTCCCTGGTCAAAGTGGTCCTTGGTCAAGTGATCCCTCTTCAAGTGGTCTCTGGTTGGGGGGACTTGCTCAAAGTGGGCTCTGGTCAAAAAAAGTTTGGGAACCTGTTCCCTGGTCAAAGTAGTAGAGTGGTCCCTGGTCAAGTGGTCCCTGTTCAAGTGGTCTCTGGTTGGGGGGACCTGCTCAAAGAGGGCCCTGATAAAAAAAAAAGTTTGGGAATCACTAATTTAGGATGTATTTCTTTTACTTCACTAAATACTTTTGAACCTAAAGTTCTGACTCTGCAATGCTGTGCCATCCCAACAAATAGAAGTTTATCCCACTTTCACCACATGTAAGTTTCTGCTGGTTATGATGTTTACTTCTGGTACTCTGCTATATTTGTGGTGGAATCACTCCAACTGAGGGTTATTTTTGAACCTAACAGCGTAGATTCCCCAATGCCAGATATTTTGTAGAAGCACCCGGAAGGACCAAAACGACCCCCCCCCCCACCACCACCACCACCATTACTGATCACAGCTGTGAACCTCCTTGAGCTGCCAGATTTGAGTGATGCCAGCAAATCAGCATCTTGGCACTGCCACAGGGGATCAACAGACTGGGAGGTGCCCTTCTCCTCCTCCACCCCCCTCCACACATGTCCCAAAACGGACCCTCACCTGATGAGTCTGCAGCACAGTGAGCACCACGGAGTCCTTGGCACCTCTGCAAGAGAAGAGGGGAGGAGAGATGGGGAGATTCCTGGTTGGTGGAGGCAGCTCCTGGCAGAAGCACCCAAACAGCATGGCAGCCCTTGGAGGAGCCCCCATGCAGTCCTCTGGTGCCCATTCATGGCTCAGTGGTTGCTTTCGGGGCTTTTTTGGATGGGCTCACTTTTGGCATTAGGACCCCTGCAACCCACATAGAAGGCACATTTGCCACGATCCTTGGAAAGAGGGAATCCGGGGGCAACAGGATGGGTGGGGCCTGGCGGTATGTGCCAACCAACACATTTGCACACTCACAGCAACAGCCCTTGTCACCTGAAGGGCTTTCCTTACCTAACGAGTTCTATGAACCTCTCTCTGGGGGCATCACTCACGTCTTCCTCGTTTATGGCTAGGATCTGGTCTCCTGGCAAGAGCTTGTCCTCAGACGGCCCCCCTGCCAAAGAGAGGCCCATTCTGGGTAAGGAGTGTGCGTAAAGCCCCCGTTGTGGGGTCTTCAGCTACACCTATGGTGTCTTTTCCCCTCAATAATATTTAATAATCACTTTTCAATTGTCAAAACTCTCCTAACCACACCACCCATCACCCAGACCACATATTTCGTCTATATCATTAAACATGAGTACAATTTTCTTAGCTTCTGTACAATATTTACATTGGCTTCACTACTCTTCTTCTATTCCATATAAACCAGGCATGGGCAATATTGGGCCTGGCAGGTATTTTGGACTTCAACTCCCACAATTCCTAACAGCCTCAGGCCCTTTCATTTTCCCCCTCAGCCGCTTAAGGAAGCAGCCAAGTTTTGAAGCTGCAAGACTATTCAATGCTAATCAAGGTGATGAGAAAGCACTCTTGCCTAAAACCTAACACCTTCCAACAAAGGATTCCCCAGGCAGCAAGCAGCCAGGCTTTGAAGCTGCAAGGCTATTCAATGCTAATCAAGGTGGCCAATTGCAACATTCACATTTGCCTTAAGCAGACAAGAGTTCTTTCCTCCACTCTGGACATTATTCCACAGATCTATAAACCCAATTTTCCTAGTTTCCAACCTCTGAGGATGCCTGCCATAGATGTGGGTGAAATGTCAGGAGAGAATGCTTCTGGAACATGGCCATACAACCTGGAAAACTCATAGCAACCCAGATATTTTGAATAGTTTCCCCATTGTCTTCACTACACTCATGGTTTCTGATCTTCCTGCCATGTGCAGAAAAATCAGTGGCTCAGGCCCACCCTTGACTCACATTTGTGCCCTCCACCTCATTTTTGCCACCATACACCCACATGCGCGCGCCCACACACAGTGAGACCCCAGGCCTACCTGGAATGACAGAGCGGACTACTACAGGTCTCTCGCTGCCAGCCACAAAGCCAAATCCGTAGAGTGGGTCACGCAAGATCTTCACCTGTCGGAGGGCATCTGAAGGCAGCTGGCCACATTCCATATCATCCCAGACCTCCTCTGGCATCACATGGCTGAGGAAGTGGATGGCAGCCAGGAAAAGAAAAGAGAAAGCAGCCTCAGCATCAGAGTCCAGAGCAATATTGGTGGTCAAAGCCCCTGAGCCCTCTTCCCTCCTGAGCTTCTTGCAGCCGAGAAGCAGACCTGCATCAGCCGGGGCTCTGGCAACCCCAACTTTGCCCCCCCCCCAAAAAAAACCCCAACACTGCCCCCAATGGACCTGGATGCCCCCTGTTGCAGCTAGTAAAGGAAAAGGTTTCCCTTTGACATTAAGTCTAGTTGTGTCCAACTGGGGGATGGTGCTCATCTCCATTTCTAAGCTGAAGAACCGGCATTATCCATAGACACCTCCAAGGTCATGTGGCTGGCATGACTGCATGGAGCACCATTACCTTCCCACCTGAGTGGTACCTCTCTTTTAACCATTACATGTAGCCCGCCCATTGTCATTGTGATTGTGCCTATTGTAATTTTATATTGATATGTTTTTCACATGTTCTATGTAATTATGTTGTTGGTGTTTATTGTTTGCGTTTTTATTTTATTGTAATTTGTTGTTTGGGCTTGACCTCATGTAAGCCGCTCCGAGTCCCCATTGGGGAGATGGTGAGAGGTATAAATAAAGATGATGATGATGATTATTATTATTATTGATCTACTCACATTTGCATGTTTTTGAACTGCTAGGTTGGCAGAAGCTGGGACTAACAGCAGGAGCTCATCCCGCTCCCTGGATTTGAACCGCCAACCTTTCGGTCAGCAAGTTCAGCAGCTCAGTGGTTTAACCTGCTTTGCCACTGGGGGCTCCGGTGGAGCTAGAGCTCAAAAAATAAAGAATTACCAGCAAAAGGAGCCTCCGGTGGTGCAGTGGGTTAAACCCCTGTGCCGGCAGGACTGAAA